>NC_045452.1:43696322-43707749 GCF_002776525.5 Piliocolobus tephrosceles
CTATCTATCTATCTATCTATCTATCTATCTATCTATCTATCTATCTATCTATCTATCCATCCATCCATCCATCTACCTACCTACCTACCTAACTACCTACCATCTATCTATCTATCATCTATCTGCCTATCAGTCAGTCATCTATGTATCAAATCTCTATCCATCCATTCTTACTGGTTCTGTCTCTGGAAAGTCCTGACTAATACAGATACCACGGTGTCGCCTTAAAATGAAGCACTGCCATATTTTCTGATACAGAATTCTTCCTGAATATGTTGCTAATTGAAAAAAGCTGGTTGCAGACCTGTATACATATGCATAGTTCTCAGTGATGTCCTGACTGTTGACTTGTATTTTTGTGTTTTCTTGCCGTGTTGCCCAGGCTGGGGTATAGTGGCATGATTATAACTCACTGCAGCCTTGAACTCCTGGGCTCAAGCAGTCCTCCTGTCTCAGCCTCTCCAGTAGCTGGGACTACAGGTGAGAGTCAAGTCACCACAGCTAGCTAATTTTAAAATTTTTATGTAGAAACAAGATCTTGCTATGTTGCCCAGGCTGATCTTGAACTCCTGTCCTCAAGTGATCCTCCTCCCTCAGACTCCCAAAGTGCTAGAATTAT
Organism: Piliocolobus tephrosceles; assembly: GCF_002776525.5. Taxonomy (NCBI): domain Eukaryota; kingdom Metazoa; phylum Chordata; class Mammalia; order Primates; family Cercopithecidae; genus Piliocolobus; species Piliocolobus tephrosceles. The sequence goes on from NC_045452.1 coordinate 43,696,942, forward strand.
GGACATGAGCCACTATGCCTGGCATGTTGACTTTTTATATGTCATGCTACCTTCTGGGACTGTCTCTTCTAGTGCAGGCTCACTTTCTTTCCTGGTCTCAAGGTCAACTCCCTCCTTTCAGCTTTGCCTGATTTTATGGCTCACAGACTTTTTCTGTCACCTGCTATTTGTGTGGACTTGACCGTGACTTTTTACTTGTTTTATCCCTGTCCCATGATGGCGTTTGGCAAATAGTTATGTCCATCACTCCCACCTGTTTCCAGTCTCCCACGTGTTTCTAGTCTCCCACGTCTACCTTAAGTCCTGGCTTAGGTCCCCCCCACGGCACTGTCCCTAGGCTTCTGGAACATTACTTTGCCTGAGCTCCACTCAGCTGCTCCCCAGTCCTCTCTGCTCCCATTATACGCTGCCATCTATGACCATGCCATTGGCAAAACACTCAGGAAAAAATGAGCATATATGAGGCACAACTGATACACTCCTTTTCCAAGGTTATCACAATTTCTTGATGATAATATGAGGTTATCACTATCAAGGCCAGGATTAGAGTGATGTAAGAGGGATTAGTCATATAAGTTCCGGGCTGGCCTAATCTCCATTTAAAATTTTGTTATTTTGTTCATCACAATTTTTTGGATTAGTTTTGACTTTTTAAATATTGCATTAATATTTGTCTTGATTCATGAGTTTCGTGCCTTTGAATTTGTAACTCAGGCAAGCACCATAACTCAGCCTGGGTTACTACAAGCATCTCCAGCCAAATAAAGAATGCGGCAAATGTTCTCCATAATCACTTCAGAAAACAGGAAAAATAATGGAATGTTCAACTTTAATTGGATAGTGAAACACATAGTTTAGGCTTAAGAAAAACTTTAGAAAACATGTATATTCTCTTTTCCTGTTTGATTTCAGTTGGTCGAAGAATTCCTGAAGCTAATGTCAGCCTTCAGATCTCCAGCACCTGGACAATGATGTAGCTCTTGGAGGAGGGCTTATTAAAACATTGTTGGCCCCATAATAGATTTTTTCATTCAGTAGGTCTGGGGTGGGGCCTGAGTACTTGTTTTTCTTTATTTTTTTTTAACTTTTAAGTTCAGAGGTACATGTGCAAGTTTGTTCCATAGGTAAACTTGTGTCATGCAGTCTGTTGTATAGATTATTTCATCATCCATGTATTAAGCTTAGTATCTATTAGTTATTTTTTCTGATCCTCTCCCTCTTCCCACCCTCTACTGTCCGAGAGGCTGCAGCAATCCCATTACTGGGTATATACTCAAAGGAATATAAATAATTTGATTACAAAGACACAACCAATGTATGTTCATTGCAGCACTAGTAACAATAGAAAAGACATGGAATTGACCTAAATGTCCATCCGTGATAAACTAGATAAAGAAAATGTGATGATAGACTGGATAAAGAAAATGTGGTACATATACACCATGGAATACTATGCAGCCATGAAGAATGAGATTATGTTCTTTGTAGGGACATAGATAGAGCTGAAAGTCATTATCCTTAGCAAACTAATGCAGGAACAGAAAAATCAAATACCGAATGTTCTCACCTGTAAGTGGGAGCTAAATGACAAGAACACATGGACATGTGGAAGGAAGAATTTGCTTTTCTAACAAGTTCCTAGGTGATGCTGTTTGCCCAGGGACTACACTTGGAGAACCACTGCTGTATGCAGAGCTGTCATTTTCAGAGACTTCTGTCATTTTCAAGTTACCCTGGAGCCTTGGGTAGAGGGGTAGGGAAAGGTCACTCCTGTTCACTCATAAAACATAGGCATTTTGAATTTTTATGGATTCAGTAAGATGTTGAGGCTGCAGGTAAAAAGTGAACCTTCTATTATTTTTTAAACAAGTATTTAGATAATAAGTGTATGCACAAATCATAAAATTTCCTTTTAGTTTATATTCCTACAGGGCAGGCTGTTGATCTTTTCTTGATTAGTTTTAGCTGAAAACTTGTTCACTGCAACACAGAAAACTCAGTGCCCATGAGGTCAAGCAGTGGGCACACTGTGTGAAACGTGCTCAGGTTCATAAAACGGAGTGATGCCATTTGAGTCCTTGCTTCATTCGTTACTTGGATGCTCCTTTATTTAAGGATTAAACAGGAATCGAGACGCTGATATTAAAATCAGATGAGCTTGTGATTGAACCAGTTAAAGAAGGTGTCAAAGAAAGAAAACACCATCAATTTTAGGAGAATAGCTGTGAGCTATTTGGTGGGGAGGAAAAACACACCAACGTTATATTGTTATTTTATAGCACAGAACAACAGCTTTTATCTAGGCAGGCCCAGAAGGCAAGTTGAGAGGTGAGACTGCCAGGTTGGGTGACAGTCCCCATTGTGAAACCATGTTTATCTCATCCTTGACAGATGCTTCAGGTAGATGTGATCAGATGAACAAATTGCTATGCTGAAACTGAGGTAATATCTCTCTGTGACACGTAAAGATGTTTTGATAAAAAAGAAGGAACAAACAGGAAAGGTGACCAGGCAGGCTGAGAATCACAGAGACGTCTGGAAGGATTACAAGCCCTTCTACCTGAGGATCATTTCTCTAATAGGTGAAACTTGGAGGCTGTGATGATAGCTCAGGTTTGATCCCAGGGGTGATGAAGATCAGAAGGGGAATAGAGCTGATACATGTGGCGGTCTATAGAACAGTAGAGAGCAGGAGGACTGAGTGAGGGAGATAGGGAATAGGGTGCCCTGAACCAAAGTTTAACCTGGCCTCGGGGGATATTCAGTGGGTGGAACAGTAGAGAGCAGGAGGACTGAGTGAGGGAGGTAGAGAATAGGGGGCCCTGAACCAAAGTTTAACCTGGCCTCGGGGGATATTCAGTGGGTGATACCTGGGCAGTCCAGGATGAAGTGATGGTCTATAGGAAAGAACCAAAGGAGATTAAGTATATAGTGCAAGTGTGAAGGACTGACATGATTGGAATGTCACTTCACAAACGCAAAAATTGGGTGCAATTTTAAAGAATATGTTGCTTATAAGTATATGCGTGGATGTATTCTCTTTGCAGTGGTTGTTTGAAAAACAGATTCCAAGCCCCGCCTCAGACCTTCTATATCAGGGTCTGGGTTCCTGGAATTTGTATTATTTAAAAGCATCCTGGGGGATTCAGATACAGCCCATTAAAGGGCAAGGTTTGGAAATCAGAGCTCTAGTGGACAATTAAAATGTGGTGTAAAACATCAGAAATGACATATTAATATATATGTATTGATTAATAAGGGCCTCCCAGCAACCCTTGCTGGGCTGTTTCATGACAGCCATTTATACATGCATTCAATGTGTACAAGCATCATTTTCGAACTTCTTATTTGAAAATAATTTCAAACTGAAAGGCACGTTGCAAAAATAACAATAATGTGAAGAGCAGACACGAATCATTTAGCACACACATTTTTAACATTTGCTTTGTCTCTGTGTTTTTTCTCTCTCCATTCACATGTACAATGTGCACACACACATATACACACACGTGTGTTCACACACACAAATACCTGTTTTGCTGAACTATTGAGGGTAAGTTACATATCTCATGCCCTTTTATGCCTAAATTCTTCCTGGGCTATTTCCTAAGAATAAGGATATGCTCTTACGTAATCACGGTACACTTATCAACTTTGGTATTTTAACATTGATAACATGTTTTATCTAATCTACCATTTCTGTTCCAATTGTGTCCGTTGACCCAATAATGTCCTTTAGCGCATTTTTCCTGCAGTACAGGATCCCTCTGGTATCAGGTAGTGCATTTAATGGCCCTGTCTTTTTAGTTTCCCTGTTTAATCAGGAATATTTCCATAGGCTTACTATGTGTTTTAGATGTTAACATTTTGAAGAATACAATCAGCTCACGCCCCTACTTGTTTTAATAGAACATTTCTCATTGTGGGCTTCTCTGATTTGTGTGTGTGTGTGTGTGTGATTACATTCAGGTCATGTGCTCCATGCTGAAATAACACATACGGAAGGGTGTGTCCTTCTCAGAGTACCATATCTGGGGACACTCAAGGGCCATCTTTGGTGATGTTAATATTGATCAGTTGGTGCAAGTGGTGTTTGATATCTTCACTGTTTAATTACTATTTTTCTCTCCTTTGCAACTAATAAGCAGTCAATGGGATGACATTTTAAGACCCTGAAAATATCCTGATTCTTATTTTAAAAAATCCCTTTAGATTTAACATACATTGACAATTCTTGCCTGATCCAGTCTTTGCTATGATTATTGCAGAATGCTGATTTTCCAACTCCGCCATGCTCTCCACATCTATCAGTCAGATTTTGGCATTCTACTGTAGGATCCATCCCTCTCTCCCTACTTTTTATGCCTGTGTATTCATGAATTCTTATTTGTCAATAGTTTGTTACTCTACTTGCATTATTTTGGGGTTCCAATTGCCCACAATTTGGCCACTGGGAGCTCCCTCAGTGGCTCTTGTGTCCCTTGCAACATAACTCTCATTCTATAAGCTACTTTCTTCCTTTCCAGCTCATGCTGACCTACCCTGCCCCAAGCTCTAGAATTAGCTATTCCTCTGAAGAGCTCTTGTTCCTTTTAGTGGGGGATGGCATTTGCAGTGAAGAGCTGAGCTCTACGAGTACTCATTGCTACTGAATGTCTTTGTTTTTGTAAAACATGACCGAGGCAGATCTCAATCGATTTAAAGGTTTATTTTGCCAGTGCTGAGGATGCACCCAGGAAAAAGAAACACAAGTCACAGTAGGATCTGTGCTTTTTCCAGAGGGTTTTGAGGGCTTCAATATTTAAAGTGGAAAGAACCAGCAGGAGGGCTGAGGGAGGGTAGGCAATGAGGCAAGTGGTTCCATGCTTGTGAGGCTCTGATTGGCACTCAGTGGATCTACATTTTACATGTGAAAAGAAAGGAGTGGGAGGAAAAGTCAATTGTGCATTCATCTCCGGCTCAGTAAATCTGCATTTTACGTAAGACAAAGTGAGCATGTGAAATTACAGCTAGGCAGTTTTTGAGAGACTTAGTTCTTAAGCTTAACTTTCCATTTGGCATAGGGAGTTTGGGGTTCTGAGATTTTATTTTCCTCTCACAATTTCTTGGCTCTTTCAGTGGACAAATAGGAAATATATACATGTATATGTATATTTTCAATATATTCATGCAAGCAAATATACAGAAAAATATACCATATAAGCACACATATTTTAGAAATCATGACTTCATGCCAGTACCTCTAATTCAAATCTATCCCCACAGAGTCCCTTCTTGCTTTCTTCCTTTACATATTTGTATATTCCTTTTTCTACACCGTAAGGTTCTCAAATATCAGCGCATTTTTATATTTGCTGCTCTTTAAATACATCCAAAACAGTTACAGAATTTTTTTTTGCTCATATACTATAAGAAATTCTTCTGATTGGATGAATTTTAATTCATCTGATTATTCATGCAATTTATTACCTAATTATTAATTAATTTATTAAAAGTAGTCAGGATTTGTTTGCAATTCTCCTGTCCCCATTCCACTCTACCCACAACAGAGGTTCTAAAGTCAGATATTGTATTCATAAATTTGTTGGATTTTCACTCCTTCAAGTTACTTGGATTTTCTTTCCCCCGCCCCTGCTTCCTTCTTCCTTCCTTCCCTTCTTTCCAGTACTGCTTTCCTGCTTTCTCACTTTCTTTATTCCCCTTTATCATTGTCTGATATTCATTTGAAATACAGTTATCTTCTTTTTTTTTCAGTCTGCTTTTGGTTTTAGTTTTTTTTTTTTTTCTCCTCCTCATTCTTACTAATTTTTTTCTAAAAATGTATGGACTCTAAATATGTCTTCAAAAATCAAAATATTACCGTTTTACTTACAGAAGCTTCACTTTTTCATGTTCTTGTCACTGGCATCTTACATCCCATTGTAGGTAACCTGATTTTACTGTTTTTGGTGTTCCCTTTTTTTGTATTTTTATTGTTTTTTTAAAAGTAAGCCGGCCGGGTGTGGTGGCTCAAGCCTGTAATCCCAGAACTTTGGGAGGCTGAGGTGGGCAGATCACCTGAGGTTAGGAGTTCAAGACCAGTCTGGCCAACATGGTAAAACCCCATCTCTACTAAAAATACAAAAATTAGCCTGGTGTTGTGGCATATGCCTGTAATACCAGCTACTTGGGAGGCTGAGGCAGAAGAATAGTCTGAGCCCAGGAGGTGGAGGTTGCAGTGAGCCGGGATCTCACCACTGTACTCAAGCCTGGGTGGCAGAGAGAGACTCTGTCTTAAAAAAAAAAAAAAAAAAAAAAAAAAAAGCCGATATACACGTTTTCCTATTGTGCCTTTTTCCTACACAAAGAGTGGTGGATTATTCCAACTTTGCTGGAATCCACGAGACTTGTACTTTAACCAAATGAGCTGTGTGAATGCAGGTAAGGAATTCACATTTTTCAGAATTTGGTTTCTTTAAATGCTAAATGTGAACCTTTTAAAAAGTCTGTTTTTCTTATCTCTCACCACAAAAAGTTGGCCATGAAATAAATTCATTTTTCTTCTTCTTTCCTATTACGAAGCTAGAGATGTGTATTCAGAGGGGAAAAACAGCCTCAAATAAGACATTTTGGAGGAGGTAGCATTGAACCAGGGTTGACGTAAATCCTTTTGTAGTACCGGAATCATTTCTACCACTTTCCATGTCTAGACGCTCCACTCAGCTCTGGTCAGCCTTTGTCATTTCATTGCACAGCGGCTCCTTCTCCACAGAGCGTCTGCTTCCTCTAGGACACAGCTTCCTTCTGCTTTCTGTGTGGGCCTATTCGATCTACCTGAGGTGTTTCTCCAGCCAGTGTATAATCTGGCCCTGAGTTCCTTAAGCGCAAGCTTCTGTCGTAGAGTCTAGGGTCCACACCCCACCCACTCCAATTAGGTGAGCCTGAAACACTATCAGATGAGTTCACTTAAATGCCATGTGGCTGTAGGATGGTGTCTCTCCTCTGTGAGGTCTGGGTGTCTGAGAATTCTCCTTCAACCTAACTCATACCTGAGAAATGAAAACCTCACAGGGAATGTAGAATGAAAGAGAATGAACTCGTGGAAGGCCCTAAATCAAGACAGCTGGTATGTTAAACACGGTATTGTTGACATCTTCTGCATGCTAAGTTAGTTATTCATCCATGATTCCTTGCTGTTTGTTTTGTTTTGTTTTTCTTTAGACTGTCACCCAGGCTGGAGTGTGGTGGTGTGATCTTGGCTCACTGCAGCCTCTGCCTCCCAAGTTCAAGCGATTCTTCTGCCTCGGCCTACCCAGTAGCTGGTTTTACAGGCACAGCCATTATGCCAGGCTAATTTTTCTATTTTTCGTAGAGACAGGGTTTCACCATGTTGGCCAGGCTGGTCTCAAACTTCTGACCTCAAGTGATCCACCCGCCTCGGCTTCCCAAAGTGCTGAGATTACAGGCCTGAGCCACTGTGCCTGGCCCAAGATTCCTTGTTCTAACCCATATTTTCAAGCCTGGCTTTTCCTTCGTTTCAAGGAGATGAGTCTAAACTGGCATTGCTGTGTTGCCCAGAGGCCACACACCTCATGGCATGGTATCCTCAAGTCTGATTCTCCAACCCAGTGTGGCCAGCCCCCTTCCTGATTTTTTCACTCTAGAGCTGGTCACTGCTGGTTTCCAGATTCAGCCATGGATCCAAAGGGGGAGAGTAGCTTGCATGTACCCTAACTAAAAGAAAGGAGGAGGAAAAACAGACTTGTGTCCACGTTGAGTTCATCATGCTGTTGTATTAGAGCTGACAGTTGTTTCTTGAGTTCCCAGCACACACCCAGTGCAGGTGGCATTGCCTTGGCCCACGCGCGTGCGGTGGCGCTGTTCTCCACGCGGGGTGCAGGGCTCTGCTTCGGAGCCTCCTCTCCAGGCTTCCTCTCTTTTTCCCAAGATGGCTTCATGCCCAAAGCTTCCCTCTCTCCCTGACATTCGCACCGTGTCTCCTTCTCTTCTCAGGATCCTTCTTTTCCTTGTTCTTCCCAGCAGGAGAGACTTAGAATTCATGAACATTAGAAACAAGGGTAGGAAGGTAAGTGTTTCCTTATCCGTAAAATGGGATAAAAGCGGGAACTCCCCTGCTCCGCCACCAGTGGCAGTTGTGACATTAAATAACATAATATGAATTACTAAATTGTGACATTAAATAACTTAAATATGGACTTAAATAATTCATAATTAATTAATATAATTGTCAAGTAATTGAATTGAATTGATTAAAGTATATTAATTAAAATAATTGATTGCATTAATTAATATGAATTATTAAGTTGTGACATTAAATAACTTACATATGAATTATTTAGAGCAGCACTTGGCACTGGGTAAGAATGAGTGAGATAAAGTAGGTTCAAGGCGCACTTTCACCCCTCACTGTCTCACAGGCACCTCTCCTCAGCCAGCCCCAGATCCCTGCAAAATACAGATAAAATGGGTCTGCGAGGATGACACAAGATCAGGCAGGACAGCTCCTGCACATGCAGTGTTTAAACAGAGTGAGCTCCCGTCCATTGTAAATGTCAGGGTGAGCAAAGCTTCTCTTTACAGAGACCCAAACAACATAGGTATCTGTAGCCCCCTCTTCCTGTCCTGCGCTTGTTATTAGGGTTATTTTGCATCTACCAGGCATGATTTCCTTTCCATCCTGCAACAACTTACGATAAAGTTGGGGACACAAGGCATGCTCTCTGAGTATAAAGAGCAAGGCAAGGTGGCAGAGCCTGAGTGTGACTAAGTGGCAAAAATGGTTAAGTGTTGAGTGTTCAGGATGACAATGCTGGTATTGGTGCTAACAATCCAATTGATCAACAATAGGAGGCAGCAACATAAGAAAGTAAAGGCACAGTAGCAGGTAACATTTTCCGAGCACCGGCCATGTGCCCAACCCTGTGCTATGTGCTTCCGATGCATTATTGGTTTTAATTTCACCAGGAATCCCGTGGAGTAGGCACAGTGGATTCAGTTCACAGAGAGTTCCTCCTTCTATGTGGGGAAATGAAGCCCAGGAGAATTTATCAGGCTGCACAAGCAGAGTTGGACTCTCACCAAGCAAGGTCTGCAAAGTGGACCACTTGGATCAGGAAAGAGGTGTTGCTTCTCAGAAGCCTAACGATAGGTGCAGCTGGACACCAGTCAGGAAGCAGCACAAGGGCAAGGCATGGTGAGGTTGATTCAGGAGGAACTCTGTTGAAATGGCTTTCAATTTTACACGGAAAGCACTCCACAGTATTTGTGAAGTTCAGAATGCTAAGTTAGGGTTCAGGGTGTTTAGTGCTCGGGCTTAAAATATTTTAGAATACATATAAAGTACTGTGATGGGCCAGAGTTCATTTCTTTTGTGTATGTGTGTGTGTGTGTGCGCGCGCATGTGTGTACGTGCGTGTAAGTGTGTGAATTTCTCTCATTATTAAAGAACCAACAATGGAAGTCCATTTTTTGGAACAAGCATTGCATTTTCATAAACATAATTGAAGAGGTTTAACTCTGCACTGTTAAGATTGCTGCCTTGATTCCTCAAGGATCTAGAACCAGAAATACCATTTGACCCAGGAATCCCATTACTGGGTATATACCCAGAGGATTATAAATCATTCTACTATAAAGACACATGCACACGTATGTTTATTGCAGCATTATTCACAATAGCAAATTCTTGGAACCAACCCAAACACCCATAAATGATAGACTGGATAAAGCAAATGTGGCACATATATACCGTGGAATACTATGCAGCCATAAAAAAGAATGAGTTCATGTCCTTTGCAGGGACATGGATGAAGCTGGAAACCATCATTCTCAGCAAACTAACACAGGAACAGAAAACAGAACACCACATGTTCTTACTCATAAGGGGGAGTTGAACAATGAGGAGACATGGACAGAGGGAGGGGAACATCACACACCAGGGCCTGTGGTGGGTGAGGGGCTAGGAGAGGGATAGCATTAGGAGAAATCCCTAATGTAGATGACAGGTTGATGGGTACAGCAAACCACCATGGCACATGTAACAAGCCTGCACGTTCTGCACATGTATCCCAGAACTTAAAGTATAATAATAATAATAATAATAATAATAATAATAATAATAATAAAAAGATTGCTGCCTTGAATGTTTTCTAAGCCATGAATTCCAAAACTATTTTAAAAGGATTTCTTAATTTCAGCATTTAGATAGAAAACATTGATGTTTATCTAGAGAAATGAAAGAGTATAGAAGTCAAAAGAAGAAGGAAAAGGAGGAGAAGGAGAAGTAGAAAGACGAGAAACAAAAGGAGGAAAAAGGGAAGGAAGGTTGTGAGGGAAGAAATAAGAACATAAATGAATCAATGAGTTGAAGAACCATTCTCCAGTCGGTTTCTTCTGTCTGTAAATTGGAAAACATGCTCTACACCAGCATAATCTGTTGTCAGCGAGAGACCTGACTCCTCCTTGGTTGCATTTGGAACTCCTAACAAGCTCCTTAGGAGACGACTCATCAAGGATGGATGGAGGATGACACACAGAAAGGCTGGCTGGAGGGTTAAATAACCCCAGACAATTCCTTCAGAGAGACATGGATTATGACGGCTTTTTGTTTATTTGTTTTTTGTTGCGACGGCTTTTAATAATCCACTATAGTTGCTTGATTTGAGATCACTTATTTTAGATCAGCTTTTTCTTCTTCTTCCTCTTCTTCTTCTTCTTCTCCTCCTCCTCCTCCTCCTCCTTCTCCTTCTCCTCCTCCTTCTCCTTCTCCTCCTCCTTCTCCTTCTCCTCCTCCTTCTCCTTCTCCTCCT
>NC_045452.1:43707849-43770098 GCF_002776525.5 Piliocolobus tephrosceles
CTCCTCCTCCTTCTCCTCCTCCTTCTCCTCCTTCTCCTCCTCCTCCTCCTCCTCCTCCTCCTCCTCCTCCTCCTCCTCCTCCTTCTCCTCCTCCTTCTCCTCCTTCTCCTCCTTCTCCTCCTCCTTCTCCTCCTTCTCCTCCTTCTCCTCCTCCTTCTCCTCCTCCTTCTCCTCCTTCTCCTCCTCCTCCTCCTCCTCCTCCTCCTCCTCCTTCTCCTCCTCCTTCTCCTCCTTCTCCTCCTCCTTCTCCTCCTCCTCCTCCTTCTCCTCCTTCTCCTCCTCCTTCTCCTCCTTCTCCTCCTTCTCCTCCTCCTTCTTCTTCTTCTTCTCTCTGTTTCGTTTCAGAGCCTATCCAGGGAGTGTTGTTTTCGTGAATAGAACTTTCTAGAAAAAAATGAATAAGCCTGAATTGTATAGTTTTGTAGGAAGGTGTCTGATCTGTGTATATATGGCATCTTTATTCCAGGACTTCTCAACAGAAGCAATGATTTTTAGGGGGGCTACTCGGTACTACTGGTGTCTAGTGGGTGGAGGCTGGGGACGCTGCCACATACCCTGCAGTGCACAGAACAGCCCAGCAAAGAAGAATGATCTGACCTCAAATGTCAATAGTGCCAGTGTTAAGAAATCCTGCTTTATTATAACATTTTACTGATTGCTTGCTATTACTTAATTAGAGAAGACATTCATCAAATAGGAGTGAATTTTAGATGTAAACTCATTTGTAGCACAGGTGACTGCTATGTCCTAAGCCCTGATCCAGCCGTGGGCATTACAGATACAAAGAAAGGAAAGGACTTATCCTGCAAGTACTTGTCACCTGGTAACAAGTAAATAAATTCAGGTTTTATGGCTGCAAAAGACAGTTGAGGAACAGGGGAAGAATGGCAAAGCCATCTTTATTTTATTCCAGAAAAAAATACATGTAAATTAAGAAAGCAGTCTGGACAATATACATTTATCTATACCATCCCCCCACCCTCAGTACTTGTAGTTTGATTAAAAGAAGTGAATGTACTTCTATATGAATACTTGCTATGATGGGAGAATAAAGTGTTTGTGTTTTCATCTGTGTCAGTTTTTTAACATGCTGGTGTAAAACCTATCTGTGTCTTGCCAGCGTATGGCTTGAAGCAGAGGTTGATAGGATGCCTCTGTCTTCTTGACAATCTGAGTGTTGCTCCAGTTGCTTGTAGCAATTAGAACTTGTTGTGTAGAAAGACTAGAGTGTTGACTGAGCCAATTCAAAGACCAATTAGTGCAGTGCAAGTGCTTAGAGGAGTAGTTTTCTATGACATGGAACAGGTTTTCCATCAGTATTTAGAGCTACAAGCGAAACCAACATGAAGGAGTATGTATTCGCTGCTCTTAACTTTTTTGGTTTAAAATGTTCCATACATTGTTAAACATTCAGTTGAACTTACTAATCAATGGGCTGCTACCACAAAAATGGCTATTTTTGCAATGACTCCCATTTATAATAATTAAACAATTACAAATCAGTAAAAATAAAATAACACTGAGTTTTACTTTATTTTACTTTTGGCTGTGATGTAATTGGTTAAAAAGAGTTTTTTCCCATCAGTTATTTATATATGGTTTAGACTTCTTATTGTCTTTTATTACTTAAAAAAATAAACCCAGTTTGTTTTTAGTTTTTCTCCTGTGTTGGGATCTCAGCATATGTGTGCCACATTGAATTTCCAGATTTCTAAAGTCATAACTCTGGAAGGGGTCTTTTTATCAAGTAAGAAATAAAAATGGACTCCATGCGAATTTTTCAAGGGGTAAAGTGTTAAATGCATTTGTTCAGCAAGTATTTGTGCAATTACCAGATAGCAGATGGAGAGATGACTGAAGCCCAGAGCCTGTTTCCTGCACTTCTGCGGTTTATACTGCAGGTGTAGGCAAGGGCTAGTTATGCTAGTTACGACCATGTGTGGCCAGAGAGAGAGAGAGAGACTCAAGATCACCGGGTATATTGTGTTATGTCCAGGGCATTGGTGTAAACCTCTCTAAGGAAGTTCAACCGTTGGTAAACTAAACTGGACCGGAGAACTTCCTTTTTAGCACAGGTGGCTGCTATGTCCTAAGCCCTGATCCAGCAATGAGCATTATAGACACAACAAAGGAAAGGACTCAGCCTGCAAGTATTTGTCACCTGGTAACAAGTCAATGGATTCACGTTTTATGATGGGTACAAAAGACAGTTGAGGAACAGGGAAAGAATGGCAAAGGAATTTTTATTTTATTTTAGAAAAAAATACATGTAAATTAAGAAACTAGTCTGGACAATATACATTGATCTGTACCATCTCCCCACTCCTCCCCCAATACCTCTACTTTGTTTAAAAGAGGTGAATGCATTTCTATATGAACACTTGCTGTGCTGGAAGAATGAAGTGTTTTTGTTTCCATCTGTGCCAGCTTTTTAACATGCTGGTGTAAAACCTATCTGTGTCTTGCCAGCATGTGGCTTGAAGCCAGAGGCAGGTTACCTGGCTTCCCTGCTCCATTTCCTACTTGACTCTTGATTTATTCTGGAGACCCCTTCCAAGTGAAAGGCACCTCCAGGCTCTTCTTCCTACCCAGACACATGGATTGCCAAGAAAGGCAAGTCAGAAAGGAATCCAAGAGAGAAACTGAAAAGCAGATTCCCAGGCCGGGGGGTGCTTCAGGTTCATGTCCTAGTGTTTACTCTTCCTCCTTCCCTTCCAAGATCTCTGCTCAGCCATGTGGCCCAATAGCATTCTTGGCAGGGGACAATTGCAGTGTTTCTTCTTGTGGACCTGAAGGCAGAAGGAGCTACGTGTGTCTGCTGGGGGCTGGAGTATCTGACCAGTTAGAGATTTAAATGTAAAATATATAATGTAAGGTGGTATTTGATGAAGTACCAAAATTAGCAGGAGCATTATAGCGTATGCCAGTCTAGCTAATTGAAGCTCTGTAAGCTATATGACATCGGGCAGTGTGTGGAAATACAAAGAGGTTCAGAGAGCTATGCTTGTGTGCAACACAGCAGGAGGAACACCCACCCACAGCATGGATTTGTTACAGGAGAAACCTCATGGCTGCCACAGCTGTGTGTGCTTCAGGGTGCTCCTAGGGAGCTCCCTTCCAAGTCTCCCCTGGGTGACCTGCCTGGCAGAACGTAGCTACTGACCAGAGAGAACCTGAGCTGCTAATGAGAATGGAAAACATAGTTTTCATCAAATTTGCATATAAAGGTGCACTAGAGGGGATGATAATGGGTAAGGAGTGAGCCCATTTGGATCTGAAAACTGGCAGCAGGACTTGGTTGAAGGTGGTGGCAATAAATGGGGGCTGGAGTGGTTGAGGGGGACCTTAAGGGGGGAGCAGTGCATGAGTTGAAGTAAAAGGTCTTGGATTGTTCCAAGAAGGGACATGGACTGTCCCAGCGAAAGGAGAGCGAAGACGTGCGGTTGAGGATGCGTGCCACGCCTGGAGACTGCAGTGGCGGGCTGGATTGGGAGTCTGTATTTCAGGGTCCAAGTGGGTAAAGCCAAACAGAAGTGGGGCAAGGGTTTGAAAGCATTTGGCTACCAGAAAGGGATTGAAGACTTCCTCCTGCGTGTGGTGAGGAGTGACTGAGGTTTATAACAGAGCGGGTGTGATGGGACCCATGTTTTGTGGTTGTAGTATTTAGAATTGCTGGAGGCAAGATAATCTCCAGCCAGGAAATCCAGTGAGGGCCAAATGATCTGGGTGGCGGGTGGTGACAGCTTCGTCTAGGGTGTCAGCAGTGAGAAAACACACACACACACACAGAACATCAGAGTCTTTTAAAAGGAAGAAACAGCATAGGGAAAGAGACCCACATTCAAGAACCAGTATTTGCTACTTACTAATTAGTGATGTGAGTTTGACCAGCCTCGGTGTTGCTGAGTTGGTCTTTGTATCTGAAAATAAAGGTAATTCTCCTTCACCACCTCACTGTGCTAAGTTGCGATGAAGATCTACTAATGAATGGTTACAAGAGCCCTTTGTAAACCCAGGAAGCATCACATAAACTAAGTTGGTCTTATTAAGAGAGGAAGAATCAGCATGATTTGCTGACTGAGAAGGAGAGAAGAAAGGAACCTGCCTTTTTACGGAGAGCAGGAGGAAAGCAGTTGAGCCCCGGGCGGAAACAGAGAGCTCGGGAGGTTTGGGGGCTGTCGAAACAGCCTGGGTTTGAGCAGGGCTATGGCACACACACAGACATTTGGAAGATGGCTGCAGAATCAGGACTGGAGCTCTAGCAAGGCCTAGGTAGGAGGAAATAACCTGTTTGGAGATTCTTGATGCCCTCTATTATTCCAGAAAAATTATGAGGAAGGGGTAACTAATTTTCCGTGTAGTTCACTTTTTTGCTTGTTTTAGGGATAGTATCTGTTTAAATTCTGCTTAGCTACAAGCCGAGAACATTTGGGCTGTGTGTTGATTAAAATATTAAAAAGTAAATTAACAGTAGGGGGACTGTCCAGGTGTGCCTGACCAAGGGGTTCTCAGAACGTGGACACCAGTGCTAAAATGGGAAAGTCCGGGGCAAATCAGGACGCCCCAGCAGGCTGAGAAGAAATAGGAGGAGGTGAGATAGTGACTCCTTGATTATCGCATAGTTGCTAAAAGGGACTCAAGTGGCTATGAGTGGAGTAGCAAGTACAGCTGGCACATATCCTAGTTTAGTAAGAAAAACTCTGTAGAGTTCCAGGGTCTTGTTGCATTTAGGGAAGAGCCAGAAGTGTCTCTCCCGGGAAGAAAGGACACTGGCATGCTCAGAACTCCGATACGCTGTGGTTTGTACTATCAAGTTGGGAGGATACCTGGAAAAATAATGTGGAGATGATCAAGAGTATGCCAGTTAATAAGGACACGTGTATACTCTAGGAGTTACACATTTTGTAACATTACTCTTCAAAATACTGTTCTCTGTGTATCTGATGTGAGTGTATATTCACCTGGTTCAAGACAGAAGCATCTTTTTGAATTTGAACAAAGATCTGCAGGCCAAGAGACCAGGACTGATACGAGGCAGGGTTGGGGCAGGATGCTCCCAGCTGCTCTGCAGGAAGAAAGTGCCGACCGACCTCACCGGCGACGATGGTGGCCCCAGCACGTGAGCCAATGCCACTGAAGGAGCCGGCCCAGGAAGCACCAGGCCCTGGGGTCCTGAACTGTCCAGCAAAAGCGGCCCTGTGAGGTTAGACTCCTGTGGCCGCAGACTCCCTTGTCTGACCCCAGCTTTCAGGATGACCCCAGACTAAATGGGCCTCTAAGAACTGAAGGAGGCAAGAGTCACGTGAGGACTCATCAGCTGCAACCAATTATTCTTGATTTTTAAAAATTAGGCCTTAAACATGGTTACCTGAATGTTATGGGTTGAATTGTCTCCCCCACATCCACACGCTGAAGTCCTAACCCCTAGTGTCCCAGAATGTAACCTCATTTGAAAATAGGGTGGTTGCAGGAGTGATTTGTTAAGATGAGGTCACTATGCTGGGCCCTAATCTGGTGTCTTTATAAAAAGGAGACATTGTCACACACACACACACACACACACACACACACGGAGTGTCGTGAGAGGACGAAGGTGGAGATGGCATGATGTGCCATGGAACAAGAATTGCCAACAGCCCCAGAAGCCAGGGAGAGCCTGGACAGGGAGAGCCTAGAACCGATTCTTCCTCGCAGCCTCATAGGGAACCCACCCTGCTGACACCTTGATCGTGGACTTGGAGCCTCCAGAACTTGAAAACAATGAATGTCTGTTGTTGAAGGTGTTTGTGGACCTTAGTTATAGCAGCCCCAGGAGTTGAATAGGCTCACAGAGTTTCATTTGTACATTTTTCTCGTCTGAAAAATAGAATGCTGCTTTACCATGATTTATTTACCTTTGGGCAGATAAGAAATAAGCAATGGTTTGAGAGATTACCTGTAAACAAACTGAAAACCATCATACTAACAAGGAGAAATCAGAAATATATTTATTTGAGTTAGGTAACATTTTTCAAAAATTATGATTGACAACCACCCCGTAACACCCATCATTTATGAAACTAAATATTAGTTAAGGGCCTCTGAAATTTCCAGTAAAACTGCTAGAAAGATTCTTTTGATCTCTAGGCAGCTCTGAGGACAGATACAACTTCATTCCTTCTGGAAAATGCTTTGTTCTTTGGCTCCACTTAAGGAGGCAGTGGAAAAGCATATAATACATCAGGCTTTCTTTCTCTGTAGAACAAAGTTAATCCAAGTCCTTATCGTAGGAAACTGCACAAGGGATATAATCTTTTAGAAGACATAAATAATTCTCCATAATACTTTTGGAAATACTTTGATCTTTCTGTATACTTCTCCACTGCAAAAGGGTATTGCAAACCTTACTTTCCTTGTTTAGAGATTTGTTAAATGAAGTTAGTCATATTAGACCTTTGAAATTGTGTTTTAAATAGAAGCTCCCAAAAGGACGAAGATAATTTTACTATGTCCTGAAAAATTCTGAATGATGTGCCAGGCGGCTGCCTCCCATGGTTCTAGTATATAGGATGGATTCACAGCACCATGGATGGACTTTTCTGTATCTGATGTTCTTCTGTTTTATTAACTTCATTAATGGACTCTAAAAGATTCTTTAAAACTTCATTCTTCCTTGAACATTTTAATATTCAAGTGGAAGATGCTTTCTCTTAGCATTCCTGCTATACCAGTTCTAATGTTCCCTCTACCCCACTCATACTATTGATTAGGTTGATGAAGGATTGATGGGAAAGGACTCTGGAAAGGAAGGTAAAATCTTAGAAGATCACATATTCCATGATAAGGATCTGAGGTTCCTTCGATGGAGGATGAGGCGCTGGTGAAGAATTTCAAACAAAGGAATGTTGTCACCAGATTTGCATCTCGGAAAACCGCTCTGGAAGCAGCTTAGAGAAGGAGTAGGTGATCTTGGGATGGGGGAATAAGACTAGAACCAGAGAGGCTCAATGGAGAGGCCACTGAAGCTGTCAAATATGGTGGCATTGTGGATGGGGAGGGTAGGCAGGAGGTAGACAGACCCAAGCAGACTGTGTCAACGGCCTAGAGCTACACGTTAGTCATTTCCCTGCTAAAAACACACATATTATTCGTTACTTGACCCAACCTGTTAAAGATTAGTGGTTGGTGCTATTTAATGAGCAAGAAAAGAAAATCAAGAGTTATCATTGGCTGGGCACAGTGGCTCATGCCTGTAATACCAGCATTTTGAGAGGCCAAGGCTAGAGGATCTCTTGAACCCAGTAGTTTGAAGCTGCAGTGAGCTGTGATTGCACCACTACACTCCAGACTGTGTGACAGAGCAAGATCCTGTCTCAACAAAAGAAAACAAAAAGGAGTCACCATTTTGTCCTAGATGTTCCCATCCCAGCTAGGTACATCTCATTCTAGTTAATTCAAGAAATTCCAGATCAAGATACCTGGTCAGGGTAAACTCACACACATTCGTAGAATTCCCTGAGTGGGACCCAGTGATGAGCTAAATTACTATATTTCTTTGCCATCCTGGTCCTCCAAACACCTCTGGGGAGGACATCCTTTTTTTGATGTGCTCAGTCCATGTACAGAGAGTGAGAGGTTAATTCAGCCCAAATTCCTGGCTGTGTCCTGGCTGGTGGGGCCAGCAAGCATTTGTTGAACAGCCTGTGGCCCCCTGTGCTGTGAATACATGGCCCTCTTAAGTGCAGTTGAGGGGAGTAATCTGCTGCCTTTCAGAGTGGGTCCACAGAGGTGACAGCGGGAGTCCTGCTATTTTCCATGGTGGACCCAGTCTTGACCAAAAGCTGGAGAGAGGACCAGATGGAGTTGCTTGCAGTTTGCTAAGGTGAGGCTTTCTCCAAGTCCAGGACCAGGTAAATGCTTGCTACCAGGTAAGATTAAATCTATTTCATGAGGAAGGCCAATAGGTGGCAGAGCGATCTTTCGTACGCTGCAAAGTGAGGACATATAGAGAAATCTTCTGCAGAGCTCCCTCGCTGGCTTCCATTAGCACATACTTTAACGCTTTAACAACCAGGCCATTTTAGAAGTTTTGCACATTTTGTATGTTTATATATGTTAATGCCGAACGTTGTGTAAAATATTTCCAATTAATTAAAACTTCAAGCCCTAGAACAATCAGCCAAAATATTTATAGGTATAATTTATTTACTTGAATTTTGTCTTCTTCCTGTGGCTAGAAAGTTTGTTTTTATTTTAAAGGATATTTCCTCTTTTTCAGCATGTAAAAACAAAAGTAAAAACAGTGATAGTTTATGCTGTTTTAAAATTATCACTCTTCATTGATTTACAAGCAGAATATATAGTGAAGCTTAGTCTCTGTGAATTTAGAAAGTTGAGTATCTAGTAACAAGTTCACAGACATGCTAGAGTTTAGGAATCTCAGAGATGGAAAAGATCTGTTTGAAAACTTAGAATTTTGCTCCTGAAATGGAAGTCAAGGTATTAACCTAGAAATCCTTCTCAATATTATTTTAACTTTATGCCTTTTGCCAATGATTTTTGTTTTTCTTTCCTGAATTAAAAAGTAAGTATTTAGAGCTAATTTAGAAACACTCAAGTGGGAAGAGTTTAGAAACCATCGCCAGGTGTCTTGGTGGCTTTTACAGTTGGCGAATTACCATGTCTGTGGCATTCTGTCTGCCCTGAGCAGTTATCCATGGAGCTTTCTCTAAATCTCTCTAGGGTGAGGTCAGGCATATCATTTAAGGGGACAAACACACACAAAAACCCCTGTAATCAGGATAAATAATATTTTAATGCTATATATTTTTAAAATCAAAATTAATGCAGAAAAAATCTATGATGAACAAGCTATCAAAGTCTAAATAACGACAGGATTTGTAACAGTGCTGAGCTGAACCTGTTCATGCCTAAGGCTCAGGAATGCTGATTCCATCTTTATTTAAAATTTTGATATTTTGTTCATCACGACTTTTAGCATTGATCTTGGTTTTTAAAAAAGATTGCATTAAAACATGATTGATTTTGATTCCTGCATTGTTTTGTTGCCTCTTTAAATTTTGTGTCCAAGGAGAGTGCCTGGCTGTTTTCACCCTAATTCTGCTGCTGGTTGTGGTCTACTCACTCCCGTAGTTTTGTCTCCCTGCTTTCTGAACGAGCTGTTCTTCAGATGTCTAGAGGCCATTCGCACAAAAATGATCGTGGCCCCTCTAATGCCTGTTTGTAATCCGAAAGTAAAACACCAGTGACCTGCAAAGTAAGTGTAAGGATTGCAAATTGCTACTGTTTTCCATGCCAACTTTAATTTTTTAAAAGTATGTATTATGTTCCTAAACAGCTTCTTCTGTTTCTGCTGTTTTTCTTTCTGATTGGCTCGTGACTCATACACACACTCAGTGTGTGCGTAGGGGAACCTCGCTCCACTTCTGTAAAAAGCTCAGATTATTTCTGACGGCATTACCTTTTCCAGAGGCCTTCACAGCCCTTGCTGACTGTATGATTGCTTTTTAATCAGATCTCGAATTAAAAATATTGCTAAGGACGTAGACGTTTTCATTTTAGCCATTTGAGTATCCACGTAATAGTCCAAATGAATTCAAGCCTTCAGAGGATTTGCGCCGAATCACTGCCTCGGGGATTTGTTGTAGGGGACAACTGTTTCTTTCCCACCTTTGGCTACAGGGAACAGCCTTTCTTCTTGGACTTTCATTCTCCCTCCCTATTTTCTACTCCTGATCCCTGTAGAAAGTCGTTCCGTTCCACAGAAAGTCAGTTGATTGGATTCCCCTCTGTCTACAGCACTTTTCCACACAGCTGTGAAGTTGATTCTACCATGACTATGTACCATCTTACCACTTGTTGATGGAATTTGCTTGGAACTGCTTGTCACAGGCAGCACTTTTTTATGAATGGAGATAAACCTCTGTTAAAGAGCAAAGTGGAAATGTTCGTTCTGCCCTATTCCTTCTTGCTCTCTAGCCAGCCATCACGTGTATGGCAGTCTCCGCCCCAGAGGAGCTGAGACTTGGAGGTGGGCCCAACCTCAGTGAAAACTCCAGCATTCTTGACAAAAAAAAGAAAAAGAAAAACCACCACCAACAACAAAAACCCATGCGTTGCAGAAGGGCAAAGCCTCCTCTTAGCTCTTTTTTTTAATTTTTTAGATGGAGTCTCGCTCTGTCACCCAGGCTGGAGTGCAGTGGCACGATCTTGGCTCACTGCAAGTTCCGCCTCCCGGGTTCACGCCAATTCTCCTGCCTCGGCCTCCCAAGTAGCTGGGACTACAGGCGCCCGCCACCACACCCGGCTAATTTTTTCTATTTTTAGGGCAGAACGAACATTTCCACTTTGCTCTTTAACAGAGGTTTATCTCCATTGATAAAAAAAATGCTGCCTGTGACAAGCAGTTCCAAGCAAATTCCATCAAAAAGTGGTAAGATGGTACATAGTCATGGTAGAATCAACTTCATAGCTGTGTGGAAAAGTGCTGTAGGCAGAGGGGAATCCAATCAACTGACTTTCTGTGGAGTAGTATTTTTAGTAGAGACGGGGTTTCACTGTGTTAGCCAGGATGGTCTCAATCTCCTGACCTCACGATTCACCCGCCTTGGCCTCCCAAAGTGCTGGGATTGCAGGCGTGAGCCACTGTACCCCGCCAGCCTCCTCTTAGCTCTTAACTCCCTCTCAGGTAAAGCAATACTTACTCCACAGTCTTGCTTCTCATGATAAACAGGGAACAAAAAGGAAAAGGTTAAGTATGAATACAAATTGGACAAGTGTAAGTTTGAGACCTGGGTTCCTTAGGGAACATTCTGTGAATGTGTAATTTCAGTCCTACTTGGGTCAATAGCATTGGGTTTATTTGTTCATTGGACCTCAGAACAATAATTGATATATAGGACATACTTTTTAAAGGCAGATTTTAGAAACATTTAACTTAAAATACTTCAAAGCAAAAGAGATTTTTCTGCTAAGAATCAGGCTTTAGTTATTCAAACAGAGAGTAACTTTTTCTCCAAAAATTCCAGACACAGAAAGTGTCATTCTTAATATGTCAATTCCCAATTCGATTTGTTATTTTTGAAGTAATTAACACAATATTTTTACTTTTATGATTATTCTATAATTTACATTTTGGGGGCTATCTTCCCTGTCTTTAAGTAATTCTGGAGCAATCAAAGCAAAATAAAATGACATACTTAATAAGTTAGTTATTTTTCTTCTTCCAAACATGTTTAAACTCATGTTGGAAAGAAAGTTGGATTACTTACTTCTTAAGGATATAAATGTATATCCTGTCTTTTCCTGAATACACAAGAAAACTGGGTTAAGCCACTTTATTTCTTTAAAATTATTCTTGGCCAGGCTTCGGGAAAATCTGTTAGCTTGTCAAGATAAATTTTACAAGCAGTATCCCAGGTTATGGAAACCATTGCAAAATATCCGAGAGATAAAGGACCTTTGCAGAACTAGGGTTACAAATGTGTTTATATATATATTTTTAAATATATATATGTATATGTACTGTGAGCACTCAAAATATTTGGAGTGTTATGTAAGTGAGAGACAGCTTTCATTATTTCATTTTATTTTTTAAGAGATACTGCAGCAAAAGAAGATTTAACATGTTAAGGGAGCACTTGGCAAAAACGCATACTCTCAAATGTTTTGAGAAGCAATGTTGTGTTCTGCCCAGACTATTTTCTGTGGACGACTGTGTAGCGTGTTGGTTTTGTCTCCTAATGTTTAGTGAACGTTATGAATGACGCTCACTAAACAAGACCTCACAGCAACCAAATTTTCTATTATTTTGTAATTTTCTATCCTGTTTGCCATAAGGCCTTTCATCTTTTGCTTGATTAGAATATACTCATGCGTGTTATGCTTTTTCTTAAATTTCTGTAAGTCATCAAGTGTCTGCCTCCAGTTTCTCCTTTTGATGGCAAGATGCCTGCTTCCTTTCTACCTCTGACATAGAGTGCCGCTTCCAGACTATTGGCAAGAAAGGCCACGTAAAGAAACCATGGCCTACCTCTTACGAAGTTCCTTCTCATTCCATAATGAGTGGAGAGTTGGGTTGTCCTAAATTGGAAGCACAGGTCTTGGAGTCAGATGAGCCTAAGTTAAAACTCATAACCCACTCACTGGCTGTGTGACACTGGGCAGGTTTTTACCCTCTCTGAGGTGAGCTCTTTCCTCCTCCATCTCCTAAAGCTACTGTGAGAACTGAAGGAGACAAGGTCTCTTGAGTGCTTAGCACGGCTTCAGTGCACTGTGGATGGCCGATAAGCAATATTGGTTTTGTACCGTTGCCACTGTTATTATTATTAGTAATAAATTGCAGGATCCTCCATAGAAGCAGGTGATGTACAGGATGTGAGGCGAAAACAAAAGGCAGAATGGTTGTAGGGCAGGGGGTTATGTATGGGTGTGGGTATTGTGTGGATGGGAGATTAGGAAACCAAGAAAGAAGCTCCATGTGCAGTTGTTGAGGACATACAGAGCAGACCACAATCCACAGCCATGAAGTCTACCTTCCAGGAGAGCTCAGTTCTTCTTTTCATCAGACTATAGGCCTGTACTGAGATGGTCATGTTTCACCATGCACAAAAATCAATGCCTAGGGAACCAAATTCTGAAGTCAAACTCTTAAAAATCCTCCCCTTCTAGAAAGGCGCCATTGAGACGATCCCTACATCTCAGTCCTAAGCATCCCAGCCCTCCATGGCATCATGTTGTCACCATTCCCAGGACCTTCTTCCCTGATAGGTCATCTGGACCATCACTGCTGGGTAGGGTCCCAGGTTCATGGCCCCAGACAAAAAGCTTCCTGGTCATTGCTGGGCTCTCCCCTTTCCTCTCCCACAGTTTGGCTGGTGTTCTCTACCTCCTGTCTGGGTCCTGTCCTTCACCTGCCTTGGTGGTCCCTTTGTCCTGCTTAGGTCAGCCCTGAGCAGCCATAGGGCTTAAGTAAAATGCCAGAAGGTTTTCCGTCTTGCCTTATGGGTGCTACTCTTCTGACCCGACCCATTCTCATCTTACCAGGGCATATAACTCTGTCTTTTCCTTTCCTGTCTGTCAAAGCTCAAGATGTTTCATATTTATTCAAGCTATTTTTCACTCTTACTGAGTTGTATTGGTTTCTCTAATCCCTCTACTACATGAGTCAGCAAGACTCAACATTTATTTGATAGAGAACTTATTTTTTAATATTTTAAAAAATAAAATTTATTTTTAAGTTGAAGGATATTTTGAGTCAATTAGAATTAATTTTGAATAGGACTGAGATTAGGAGCCTGAGAAGAATATCACTGACCATAATCAAAGAAGTAGAGTGATCCAATATTCTTTTTATTTATTCATCCTTCCCCCTTTAAAAATCTGATAATACATATAGCATAATATTTATCATTTTAACTATTCGTAAGTTTACAACCCAGTGGCATTAAAATATACTGACAGTGATGTGTACCCATCACCACTATCTATACCCAAAACTTTTTCATTGCTGCCAGCAGAAACTCTGTACCCATTAAGCAAAAGCTTCTCCTAACCCCAACAGCCCTTGGTAACCTTTATTTGTTCATCTTTTTAACCATTAAGAAGCGAACTCGGCTAGCTCACGATGTGTATTGGTTTTCTATTGCCCAATAAGAAATTACCACAAACTTAGTGACTGCAAACAACCCGTATCAATGGTCTCACAGTTGCTGTAGGTAGGAAGTCCAGGCTGCGTATGGCAGGGTTTTCTGCTGATGGTTTCACAGACCACAACTAAGATGTTGAACGGACTACTGTACTGTTCTCATCTGAAGGTGCTATGGTTCTCCTCTGAGGCTCAGGATCCTTTTCCAAGTTCACTGTTAGTGGGATTCATTTCTTTGTGTATGGCAGAGGTCCTTATTTCCCTGCTAGATGTTGGCCCAGGAAGGCTTTTGGCTTCTAGAGACTGCCTGCCATTCCTTGCCATGTGGCCCCTGTAGGTGGTTCACCACATGATAGTTGCTTCTTTCAGGCCAACAACAGCGCATCTCTCTGACTTTCTTCTCTGCAACCAGTTGGAGTAAACACTCTTAAAAACCTCGTTTGATGAATTAGGCTCATCCCAAATAATCTGCCATTTGCATATAATGTAATATAATTCCAGGACTGATACCTTATTGTATTCGAAGGTTCTGGTGATACTTGGAGGAAGGGATTTTATAGGGCTTGCATACACCAAGACAGGGTATCTTGGGGACCATCTTAGAATTCTGGCCCCACATTCTACTAGGGCCAAGATCCCTCTGCCCAAATGCTCTTTAGTAGTTCTTTCTGTGCTTAATTTCTACCAAGGCATTTCTAGTGTTCTGCTTTATAAGACTGTGCAGGTTGGTTACCAAGACAAAGGATGTAAGTTGCCACCTTTAATTAACATGAACTTGATTAAGTCCTTTCACTTTCTCAATTATTTAATCCATGTCTGTACATATGGAATTATCAGTGAAGACTGTAAATCTGTGTGGTGTGACAGGCAATCATGTATTCACTCAACAAACAGTCACTGAGCATTTATTAAATGCCAGGTCCTACGCTGGGTGCCAGGGGGCTGGGACTTCTTCCAGTTGCAGATGTATGTTTAAGAGATCCTCTTTTTCATTGTCTTAGTCCATTTTCTGTTGCTTATAACAGAATACCTGAAATTAGTTTATAAAGAAAAGGAATTTATGTTTTGCAGTTATAGAGGTTGAGAAATCCAGGGTCAAGGGGCCACATCTAGTGAGGCCCTTCTTGCTGGTGGGGACCCTGTGTAGAGTTCTGATGTGACACAGAGCCTCATATGGCCAGGGAGCTGAGAGTGCTCACCTACTTGCTTTGGCCCTTCTTCCTCTTCTTAGAAAGCCGCCAGTTACACTGCCACAATAAGCCATTAATCCATTAACCCATCAATCCATTAATCCATGGGTGAATTCATCCACTCATGAATGCAGAGCCTTCATGACGCAATCACTTCTTAAAGGCTCCACTTCTCAATACTACCACATTGGGAATTAAGTTTCAATAGGAGTTTTGGAGGGCACATTCAAACCATAGCAGTCATTTCTCACTGAGGATACACCAGCAATCAAAGCAGTTAAAAAGTCCTACCTTTCTGGAGCTGACATTATCAGCAAGGGAGACAGAAAGTAAATATCACAGATGATACAGTATATAATGGGCCAGAGGGTGATAATGTTCTGGGGAAGGAGTACTGGGTGGTAGACTAGAAGGAGAGTTGTAATTTTCAAGAGTGATCTTGAGCAATACGAAAGTCTTAGAAATACCAACCAGGTTTGCCTGGTGCAGTGGCTCACACCTGTAATCCCAGCACTTTGGGAGGCAGGTGGATCACGAGATCAGGAGACAGAGACTGTTCTGGCCAACATGGTGAAACCCCGTCTCTACTAAAAATACAAAAGTTAATTGGGCATGGTGACGCGTGCCTGTAATCCCAATTACTTGGGAGACTGAGGCAGGAGAATCGCTTGAACCAGGGAGTTGGAGGTTGCAGTGAGCCGAGATTGTGCCACTGCACTCCAGCCTGGGTAACAGAGTGAGACTGTGTCTCAAAAAAAAAAAAAAAAAAAAGAAAAAAGAAGAAGAAGAAGAAATACCAAACAGATGATAGTCTGAAGCCATTCTTGAAATTAATCAACAGAGAGGCCTTTACAAGACATCTGGCTCCATGACATGTTGTGCTGCATGCTGTTTAAAGAGAATTTTACATCCATAGACCCAACCTCACAGAGTGAGCAACTGGAGTCCCATGCACACCCGGAGACAACAAAACAGAGTAATAAAATGAAGCCAATGGATAATGTAACGTTCAGACCGAAGATATGCTGAGAGCTAGCCCTCGGTGAATTTTAAAAAGGCTTCAGAGATTATTTTGGAAACTCTTACCTTGAACCTCCTTGGCTTCAGCAATGTCTCTGGAACAGACACAGAGCCAGGTGAATAGTGGAGCTGGAGGAACTTAGAAATGACCTCGTTCATCCTAACCTTTGATGTACTAGTTTAGGAGGAACCTTTTATCTACTGATTTAGGAAACTGTAGTTGCAAGAAGTAGTGACGTCCCAAGGTCACCCAGAGAGTGGCAAAGCTTGGATTAAGCTTGGCCCTCCTCACTCGTCATCCAGTGCTCTTCCCCCATACCTTCCAGAAATGGGCCTCAGGATAGCCCTCCCACTCCTGCACACTCGTACCACACGATGGAGTTACCTCCCTGCTCTCCTCCAGCCCCTATCAAAGTTCTCCTGGCTCTCTTCAGGCTATAAGGGCCCCAAGAGAGGAAGTATACTTTATTTGATGCTGGATTAGTTTCCTGGGGCTGCCACACCACAAACTGGGTGGCTTAAAAAAGGAAATGTATTGTCTTGAGATCAGAAGTCTGATATTAAAGCATTAGAGGGTTGGTTCCTTCTAAGGCCGTGAGGGAGAATGTGTTCCAGGCTCTTTCCTAGCTTCTGAGGGCTGCTGGCAATCTTTTGTGTTTCTTGGATTCTAGACACATCACCCCATCTCTGTCTTCATCTTCACTTGGCATTCTTCCTGAGTGTGTGTGTTTCTGTGTTTAAATTTCCCCGTTTTATAAGGATACCAGTTATACTGTATTAGGGGCCTGTTGCAAGACCTCATCTGAACTAATTACATCTGTAATCACCCCATTTCTAAATTAGTCACATTCTGAGGTACTGGGGGTTAGACTTTCGACATATGAATGTTGTTGAACCCATGACAATTCAATGCACAGCAGATACTATCGCACCAGCAAGCAGCATAGAGGCACTCAATAAAAATGTGATAAATAGATGTGAATACGTTGTCTGCACTGGTTTTTACCTTGTCATCATCTGTCTCTTTGTTGATTTATTTATCTTTCCCAACTCTTAGCGTCTCTCAAGCTACTGTCTGCCCATCAGCTATGGGATCTAGTCTAGAGATGGATCAGTGAGAGAGGGCTACACAGCCTCTCCCAGTTCCCAGAGGTAGCCTTAAGGGGATTTGCCCCAAAGGAAATGTTGATTGGTGTACATGGGACAACAGGAGAAAAACATGCACTTAGCTGGATATTTTGAAGGTGGCCTCTAAAAATGACACAGTGAGGCCAAAACTTACCTGTGATTCTGTCTTCCCTACAAATCCCAAACTCCAGCAGTCAACCAGTAGAGCATCTTGGTCAGGTTCTTCTAGGCGCCTTGTTCTAGTCAAATCTCACCACAAACATTTTACAGCTGCAGAAACAGAGGAAGATTCTAGCATGCACATTTCAAGGCTCAGTACTAATCTTACTTCCTCCATAAAGAATTCTAGGATTTTTTCAACCAGAAGGGCTGTCTTCCTCCTCTGAATCCCTGTAGCAAATACCATATTCATCATGCTCAAGACTGTTGTCCCAGAATTAATTTTATCCTAATTGTTGGCCAAGAGATTCAACACAAAAGTAAATGGTTAGGGTAGTCCAGAGATGGTCTTACGTATCAGGAGAGTAAGTTTTCAGGTTCAATGGTGCCAAGAAATTCTTCCTTTATCATAAATAACTCTTTATACTCTGATATTAGAAATTCCTTCTAGTGGAGGAAGGTGGTGTATAATATAATTATCAAGATAAGACATCTACTTTAGTTTATACTAAGGTGTGAATGACTGATATAATGACCTTCTCTAAGATAAGGTTTTGATAAAGATAAGGGAGCATGGCAGTACAGAGGTTGCCTGAAGGGAAGATGGAAGAGGTGGTTGGGAAACAACCAATTCATGAGGAAAGGGCCTGGAAGTAGGAGACAGATGCCACTGGAAATTGATTTTCTTTACAATTGTGTTTGTAGCCATCTGTGGAGGAGAAAAGAAGACATTAAAGTTTCTGGATCCTTTGGTTCCCAAAAGAATCATTCCCCTCTGCCTATTGGGCTGCTATGTCTTACCTTTTTAATATAAAGGGTTTCTTTACAAAGAAGTGTGAATGTCTAGACATTTATGAATATGCTGGAAGCTGATCAACTTTATTCTTGAGCCTGATCTTATCCTACAATTGAAAGTATATTTATAGATGTCCACCTAGATGACAATACAAAGTCACCAACTAAACACTAGTATTTCTGTGAAATGACTGAAAAAAGTAGGTCAGTTTATGGAAACCTCTCTGAGAGGCTGTGAGTTTAGTAAGTTTCATGGTACTTATGAGTCAGGGCAGAGCTCCCAGGACAGCTGCCTGATAGAGGTCCCTTCTGGAAAATTTAAAACATGTCTCATCAGACTGGTAAATGTGCTAGTGAGAGTTGAAGATCCATTTACTATCTGTGGGAGAAGGAAGTTTATTATATTTGACCAACTGATGGTTGTGTCCTAATAAAAGATATGTCTCAAATTCTGTCTAAGTCGTCATTCTAAAGCATGCCAGAAATTTTGAAGGGAAAGCTCAGCTAGAGACGAGCCAAAGATCTGTCTTGCATCTCCAACGCATAACTTAAGCTGAGTTATTGGAACACGCACA
This sequence comes from Piliocolobus tephrosceles, assembly GCF_002776525.5. Classification (NCBI taxonomy): domain Eukaryota; kingdom Metazoa; phylum Chordata; class Mammalia; order Primates; family Cercopithecidae; genus Piliocolobus; species Piliocolobus tephrosceles. The sequence goes on from NC_045452.1 coordinate 43,726,362, forward strand.
CATTCACAGTATTACAAAAAAAAAAAAAAAAAAGGTCAGCTGTGGCGACCACCAGGAAGAAATGCCAGACACTACCAGTTTGGCTGTGCCCTAACGTATGTTCGTTCATGGGCATGCAGCCAAGATAGGGCCTCTTCTTCAGTCCAGGGCTGACTTAATGCTTCATTACCTTACTCACCTCAACACAGGATGTAATGTTGAGCATTGAACAGCAATAGCTGGCAACAGAAATCAACATAAATTACTGTGGGTTTAAATAGTTGGATGTTTTTCCAGAGCATAGTTCTAGTCTATATTCTGAAAATAATTTGATAGGGTACTTAAAAAACAATGGATCTTTGCTCTTAAGTCAATTTAATCTCGTATTTTCTTATTGTGACAATTTCCATGTAGCATGCAAAATAGAAGTAAAACGAAGCTCTGATTTTCCTTAGTGAGCTTCTGCCTTTTCCAATAACTGAGTTTTAAAACTAAAATAAAAGCAAAAGACTAATTTTATATGCATTTGTTAAGTGTTCATTGTATGTTTAGTGTTCATTGTATTAGGTGATAAGATTATCTTACAAATACTTTAAAAATATTATTATTATTTACAGATAAGGTCTCATTCAGTGGTCCAGCTGATACAGACTATATTCTTATTGTTTTAATTGGCCCCTTTATGTCTCTAGACTGGAAACTCTGTGAGCGTTGACCTTACATCTTTATCCCAGCCTCCACCAGGAGAAACAGAATGGAAACAAATTAAGCTAAGGAGAAAGCAAACCTAAAAATGCAAATTCACTTGGGAAATAATGAACGGTGAAAAGCTTTTAGAAATAATAAAACAAAATTACATTTACTTTTGTTCATTAATTTATTTTATGACCGTTTCATGAACATTTGTTCTATACAATGGTATTTGAGAGCTTAAGGATCATATTGTCTTTGGAATACCAAATTAAAGAAGCATACTATAATAAAAAGCTGAATGAAATAGAATATTTTTAGATACCCTTCTAGCTACACTACTATTCATAAAATGCTAAATGAGATGTCCAGTTGCAGCCATGATGAATTAATGAGTTTTAGACATAGCTGCCAATTAATGAAAGTAAGGAAAATACATGAGGCAACTACTTTCAGATATTAAATTCTACAGTTAATGCAAGGCTGTGCTCCTCAAAAGAAGGGAGACACATAAAGTCAACCCCACATTCAACTCAGTCTTTTGCCTGGGTACACTTTCCAACCTGTGACACAAGGAAACAGAACCAACACTGGGCAGAGGAAACAGACTAGAGGCTGGAGCAGCATTAGTAACTGAGTTTGTTGGTTGAGGCACTAGAGAGAGAGGAACCTCACAGAGAAGGAGTTCTATATATCACCATAGGGATTCCCTGGAGTTTTGAGTGACATACTAAGCTCTGTGTGGGCAGATAAGACTCCATGAGGTCAGGCAGAGCATAGTTGTTAGGTACTGTGAGATGAATGGAGAATCCTGAGGACACATAGTGTTAAGAGATGTTGGGGTGCTAATGAACCAAAGTTGAAGTTCCAATTTTAAAGGAAAACATCAACATAATGAATGAACAGATGGGAACTACCAGCTATCAAAAAGAACAAGGTAAAATTTCTATAACTTAAAAATAAAATAGCAGAAATAGAAATTTCCCAGGATGGCCTTACCAGTGGATTGGAAAATGCAGTAAGAAAAAAAAGGAGTGAATTAACATAGAGGTCGATGGAAACTACCCAAACTGAAACACTGAGATGGAGGAGAAGGAGGAGAGGAGGAGACGGAAAAAAATACAATGAGAGCTTCAGTGACCTGTGGCACAATATCAAGTGATCTAATGTATTTATAATTGGAATCCTAAAAAATAAGGAGAGAAATTGGAGAAGAAAAAAAAGGAAGGATAAAAGATCAAGTTATTTCCAAATTTGGCTAAAAATGTCAATCTGCAGATTCAAGAAACTCAAATAAACCCAGACAAAGAAAATACAAAGCAAAGTCATTTTTAGGAGCACTATAATAAAATTGATAAAAACTAAACAGAAAATTTAAAGCATCCAGAGGAAAAAGACAAATTAGATACATAGGAAGAATGATAAGAGTTATTTTAGACTTCTGGCAAAAACAATATAAACCAGGAGACAATGGAATAATATATCTACAATGCTGAAGAAACAACAAGATTAACATAGAATTCTATATATAGCATATATAGCCTGTGAAAATAAACGCAAGATGAGAACATTTTTCAGGTAACCAAAACTTAGAGAATGTGTAGTAGATCTACACTTCAAAGAATGTTAAAGGAAATTATGCAAGTGGAAGACAAATGTTACCAGATGGAAATCTGGATATTCAGGAAGAAGTGAAGAGTGACATACCTTACAAATATGTGGAAAAATATAAAAGATGCTCTTTTCTCAATTATTAATTTCTCTTTAAGCAAGAATAATAAAAATAATAAAAATGTATGGTTTATAACATACGTAGAAAAATATATGGCAATAGTAACACAATGGATGGGAGAAGGTAAATGAAATTATACTTTTATTAGTTTCTTATATAATAAGTGTTATATTATTAATTCAACATAGATTATATTGTGCTAAAGACAAATATAATCCTTAGGGCAACTACTGAAAAATAATAAATGGTGTTCTAAAAATTCATAAGGGAAGATAAGAGCATATTATAAAATACAAATTGAATTCAAAAGGAGATGCAAAAGAGAAAAAAAAGGAAACAGTGAACTTCTGAGACAAAAGAAAACAAATAGAAATGTTAGAAGAGTCAGCCATACAATCATATTATTAAATATGAAGGCATTTACTTAAAGTACAAACATTATAAGCCTTTTTATAAAAAAAAAAAAAAAGCAAAACTCAGCTATATGTTGCTTGCAAGAGATTCACTTTAAATATATAGGCATGGCTAGGTTAAACAAAAAGGATAGACAGGCTAAAACATGCAAATAGTAATCACAGGAAAACAGAAGTGGCTATATGAATATCAACAAAATAGACTTAAAGGCAAGTATTACTTGAGATAAAGATACTATTTTTAATGATACAATTTTCAAAAAGATATAATCCTAAATATGTATGCATCAAAAACAGCAATCTGAATGCAGGAAGCAAACTTTTAGACATAAAATGAGACATAAACAAGGCTATAGTTATACTTGGATAGCTCCATACCATTCCCTTAGGAATTGATAGAACTAGACAGAAATCAATAAGTCTGTAAAAGATTTGAGCAGTACTATCAACCAAGTCTTTATGGTTTATATTTATGAGAATGACCAGCCAACAACCACAGAAATATACTCTTTTATAGGACATATGAAATATTCACCATGATAGACCACATTTTGGGCCACAAAATAAATTTCAATAGATTTCAAAGAAGTGAAATTATATAGAGTATGCTCTGTGACCACATCAGCATTATATTGGAAATCACTAACAGGACATCTAAAACATCCTCACATATTTGGAAATTAAGCTACATAAAATTAAATTACTCATGGGTCAAATTTGGGAATTTGGAAATATTATGACCTAAAAGATATTGAAAACACAATAGATAGAAGTGTATGAGAGTCATCTAAAGTATTCTTTAGAGAGAAATTGGTAGCCTTAAATGCTTATATTAGGGAAGAAAGAAATGGTTTAAAATAAATGATATATAAACTTTCATCATAAGAAGCAGAAAAAGAAGAGCTAATTGAACTCAGATGAAGTAAAGAAGAGAAACTAAGAAACAGCAGATATAAATGAAAGAGGAAATTGACACAAGATTGAGAGAATAAATAAAATTTAAACTTGTTTGTTTGAAAAATTAATAAAATTGATAATCCTCTTTGTAGGTATAATAAGAAAACAAAGAACAGAAATCACTATCACCATATTATGAATAAAATAATAAAAGCAACACTAAGGTCCTTCAATCTTAAAAGAAAAAAAAAAGTTAGGAACAATTTTTATACCAAGATATCAGGCCAATTGAAATAAATAAATTTTTTTTTGTATTAAACTAAAAATTTAATGATCTTACAACTTAAGTAAATTGTATTAAAGAAAATGTCACATGGGTTTTAAATTAGCAATAATTCACACCATAAACTTTTTTTTTGTACTTTAAGTTCTGGGATACATGTGCAGAATGTGCAGGTTTGTTACATAGGTATACATGTGCCATGGTGGTTTAAATAAATTCTTCTAAAAAACAGATATTTGCAGAATGTACACAGAAAGAAATGGAAATTATCAATAGTCTGATGTTGAAATAAATTTGTAATTTAAAATCTCACAAAAAAAGACTCCAGTTCCAGTTAGCTTTAATGGTAAACTCTCTCAAATATTTAAAGAGGAAATAATACTAACCTTACACAGATTCTTTTAAAATTAAATGATATAGATTACTTCCCAAGAGGCCAGGACAACCCTGATAAAGACATTTCAAAAAAATTTCATGAATATAGATGAAAAACTTCTGTAAAAAATATTAACAAATTGAATCCACAATATATAGAAAAGAATGATACATATCATGCCATTTGTGTGTGTGTATGTGTGTGTTTTTCCAATAAATACAATGCTGGCTAAACATTCAAAATCAATCAATGCAATTTAGAAAATAAGGGACAAAAATCACATTTTCATCTCAGTAAGTAAGGAAAAAACAGATAGAAATAGAAGGATATTTTCTCAGATGACTAAAGGGCATGCACAAAGATCTATAGTTCACATTATACTTAATGGGGAAAAAATGGATGTTTTTCCTTTAAGGTTGAAAATAAGGAAATAATATCCACTCTCATAATTTTCAACATTGTACTAGAGTTTCTAGCGTATTCCTTAAAGCTAGAAAAGAAAACATTAGGTTATCTGTATTTACATACAGACTGTATATTAGAAAATGTTAAGGAATCATGGATCGATTACTAAAACCAAAAAGTGAATTTAACCCCGTCTCTATTAAAAATAAAAAAAATTATCTGGGTGTGGTGATGGGCGCCTGTAGTCCCAGCTATTTGGGAGGCTGAGGCAGGAGAATGGCATGAACCCGGGAGGCGGAGCTTGCAGTGAGCCGGGATTGCACCACTGCACTCCAGCCTGGGTGACAGAGCAAGACTCCATCTCAAAAAAAAAAAAAAGTGAATTTAGCAAGGTTGCAGGATACAAAGTCCATATGTATATATATTATACATACATTACCTATATATAAAACCGTACATGTCATTTATAAACAAATCAGATATGTGTGTATATATAAAACCATATATATATAGTTTTAAGGTTGAAAATATAGTTATGCTTAAGGATCCTAAGGGGATGGTACTGATATCTTCAAGCATAACTATATAGCATAACTATAACATATATATATATAAAACATTGTATTTCTATATAGTAGCAACATAATTTGGACAAGAAAATTTAAACTGTACCATTTTACAATAGCATAAAAAATTATATGAACGATCTCTATACTGGATATTCAAAACACTGGTGAGGGAAATTAAGGAAGATCTAAGTAAAATGAAGAGATATATTATGTTCAGAGATTTACAACTCAATATTGTTAAGATTTCTATTCAACCCAAAGTGATCTATAGATTTAATGCAATCCCCACTAAAATCTCCTAGGCTTCTTTTAATTATAGGTGCCCATCGCCACACCCAGCTAATTTTTGTATTTTTAGTAGAGATGGAGTTTCATTGTGTTGGCCAGTCTGGTCTTGAACTCCTGACCTTGTCATCTACCTGCCTCGACCTCCCAAAGTGCTGGGATTACAACTGTGAGCCACTGCGCCCAGCCTATGGGGTCTCAGTCTTTATCTGGAAACTTAACTTTCTAATTCATAGAGTGGCTGTGAAGATTAAATGAGGTGTCCATGACACACAGTAATTAAATAATCAATGTCAACTCTCACCTAGCTCAGGCCTCAGCTTTATCATAGCACTAAATCTTTTTAGGTCGGAGACGACTGTCAACAGAAAAGATGATTCCAAATAGGAATTCAGGTAGTTTCAGTTCTTTTCCATTGTCTGTAACATACATTGACCTATTTCTCAGTGCAGTGAAACGCTAAATCCACCTCTTCCTTCTTGGCCTTGGGGATTTTTTTAAAGGTTTATGTTTCTAGACTTTGTCAATAATCTCATTACAAGATAATATTACTGGTTATGAGTTCCTCTCCCCTTCTGCTGTCCTTGTTTTTGAGAAGCCCCAGCCCACTGGATGACCCTTGGGCATCTCATCCTCGTAGACATTGCTCCTTGATTTCCCTCATCAAAGACATTCCCAGTTTATCATCAGAAATTCATTTTTGCACACTTCCCTTTCTTTTTGAAATAATGACTTTTTCATTATTATATCGAGAAAGAAACACCTAACATGGTCTTTGAAATGTGGTAGGTGTTAAAGGAAACTTTTGTTTTCTTTAATTCTTTTGCAGCCATTACAACTTCCAAAACAACACTTTCTTCCAAGATTTCCTTTCTTCTTATTCCAACCATCTGCTTGGATTCAGCATAATAATTCTCTGTATCTCTCTAAGAGATAAAGATAATGCTCTCAGTTTGGGAGCAAATGAGAAGAAGAGTTAGAGATGGCTCTCAGTTTCACAGCCTGGGGCCTGGGAATTACCAATGACTTTTGCAGAAATAAGGGAGAGTGGAATAGGAGACCTTATGGAGGAGGGAGGGCAAAGACGTTTGGTTTGTATTTGTTAGTTTTAACTTGCTGATGTGAGATGATGGCATATCAGGATTTGTTTAGCAGATAGTTTGTGGGAGAGGCTGAGCTTGTCCTTCCACATTTGGGAGTTACCCATAAATAAGACAGGGATAATAGGAGCTCTGGTCATGGGGAGATCACAAGGGAAAATAGTGTAGGAGGAGGTGAGGATCAGCTGATTACACTCCTAAAGACAGTGTATAGTTTGATGGGGGAGGAATTGGATCCACTGAAGACAGGAGAAAAATCATCAGAGATAAGGGCAGAATTAGATGAGTAATTGTCATGGGTAAGGAGAACATTTAAATACTTTAAACAATCTCGAAATAAATGGTGCTGAGAAGTTAAAGAAGATGAAAATTGAGGAATATCATGGGATTTGGCCTCACAGCATAATAACAATGGAAAACACAAAAAATTCAGTACTTCTGACCAGTTAAAATTGGACCAGTGTGGTATCAAGCACCTGTGTCACTTACTAATTACAGTAACTCTGTGAGACACTGAAATTTATTAGAATCCTATTTCAAAAAAAGAAAAAATTGCGTAGCTAGGCATTAGCCCTTGAAAGAACAGGGGATCCAGCGCTTGGGATCTGACTGCAAAGCAATAGTTCCTTAACATTTAATTTCTACCAAAAACTTACCTCTAGTGTAGGGCTGGAGAACAGATTATAAAACATCAAGGAATTCTTGCATGATGAGGAAGTCAAGGCAGGAGGTGTCAACTACTCTTTCAAGAAATACAGCCGGGATGGGAAGGGTGGAGAGAGTAAATTTGAGTGCAGTTGGGAAAAGTTGAGAGTTTCACTTTTGTTTCTGAGGATGAGGAAATGGGATATAGGAAGAAGAGATGAAATTAACACAAATTAAAAGAGAAGGCAGGGTTTTGTAACTTCATCTAGAAAATTGTGGTAGAATGGGATTAGATATTACTGAGGTAGGTGCAGAAATAGTTTTAGAAAGGTTAAAAAAAAAACACCCAAATTTCCAAGTTGTGAGCAGGGCTGTGAGTGAAGGGGAAGGTACCTTGGAACACAATGAAAGATGAAGACTGGAATAGGGAGAGGAGAGAAGATGAGACTTTCGTTAAAAATAAGAGATTGCTGAGAAGGCAAGTGGAGATGTTATGGCGGGGGGCGGGGGGGGGGGGGGGGGGGGCCTTGCTCCCAGAGCTCCCAAGATGGTGGCAGGCCACTTCCAAAATGGTGGTGGGCCACTTCCAAGATGGTGGCAAGCCTCATGTTCTCTGACCTGGGGTTCTTGGCCTCACAGATTCCAAAGAATGGAATCTTGGGCCATGCGGTGAGTGTTATAGGTATATTAGAAGCCCTGGGTCACGGAAGGGAACCATGGAACCCAGTGACTAGTGTTCAGCTCGATTAGGACGACCCCAGGCACTTAAGTCGTGCAGAAACAATGGCAAGCCTTTAGCCCGATTGGGAGTGGCAATGGGCACCTCGCTGGATCAGGAGCACAGTGGACACCCAGCCGGATCCGGAGGGGTGGAAGTCAGTGGCGGGTCTGCGGTGGTGGCAAACAGCAGTGGCGGATGGTGAGCGAAAGCTCACCTCCAGCCATAACAAAACATGGACCAGAAGAGTGCAGTTGCAAAATTTAATGGAGTGAAATAGAGTGAAAACAGAGCTCCCATACAAAGGGAGGGGACCCAGAGGGGGTTGCAGTTGCCGCTCAAATGCCTGGTTTTAGATCCTGATCCTTGTCCCTCCTGCTGTGCTCTCAGGCAACAGATGATTGGCTAGCTATTTCTTTACCTCCTGTTGTTGCCTAATTAGCATTTTAGTGAGCTCTCCTTACTCTCTGATTGGTCGTGTGTGAGCTAAGTTGCAAGCTGCGTGTTTAAGGGTGGAAGCCGTCACCTTCCCAGCTAGGCTTAGTGATTGTTAGTCAGCCTAGGAAATCCAGCTAGTCCTGTCTCAGACAGAGACTGAGAGAGACCACTCACTCCAGCTAGTCCTGTCTCAGAGAGACTGAGAGAGACCACTCACTCCAGGTCAGAGTGGCCAAACGTGTGTTCATGGTGGATCCCAACTCCTGATAGGAAGAAGAATTTGTAATGCCTGCCCAATATCCTTTGTTGGATAAAGTTTCTACAGAAAACCGTGTGATCAGGTGTGATATTTTAGATTTGTCATTCTGTAATGCAGTCAACTGGGGGAATATGGGGGGTGGATGGAACTTGAATTTGCAATGTATTTAATGGGCTGTTGGACATTTTGTCAACTTAAGGTGCCTGGATTTGAGTTTCACTTGGTGGTATTATATGGAATTGCAAGGTCAAAGCAATTTCAATTTCAAATATTAACATAACTAGAAGTGCCTTGTGTCTTAATTAGGGGTCATCAACTCCCTTGTAAAGTGGTCCCTGTCAGGACTGCCTGTGGTAATTTGGGGAGCTCAGTGAAGCTTAAAATGAAGGATTTGATAGTCAATGGTTTTAGTCATATTGTTTTGTTCTCCAGCAAATAATGGGTAGCTTGGACGCCAATTAGAGCAGTATTCAAATAATTTTATATTTGCATATTTGAACTGACCGTCTTCAGGAAGGAGAGGCCAGGCCATGCGGCTCTCCAATTATTTAGAGCAATTAGAAGAGATGATCAGACACTTCTGAGGTCTCATTAGCAGGCATGTTGCCTGCTCCGACATCTCCAAGATCACAGCCGCGACTGGGCGCTGGCGGCCCACATTCTTCTGTTTCAGAAGAGTTCTGCAGAGAGCGACTCACTTCGAGCTCAACAACAGTAGCTATTTCCACAGCTGATTTCTGCTCTCCATTGGAAAAGTCATACATTACAGCTTTTTCTCTAAAATATACATTATAAACACTAATGTCTTCTTCTATTTAATAGTGCTCTCATTTTTGCTTTAGATCTAAATCCATCATCATCTTGTTACTTAATACCAGGCCATAGTGATTTCTCAGAAATAAAACTTTGTACCTTGGAAACTAACTAACTTTTGGTAATTGAGGTACCCAGATTTCAACTTTTGTGTTCATTCAACTATAATCACCTTTTCACCTTTTTCACTGATAAGCACTTTTTTATTATTTATTTATTTATTTTTAGGCAGAGTTTCGCTTTCATCACCCAGGCTGGAGGGCATGATCTCGGCTCACTGCAACCTCCGCCTCCTGGGTTCCAGCGATTCTCCTGCCTCAGCCTCTGAGTAGCTGGGATCACAGGCACCTGCCACCACGCCCAGCTAATTTGTTTGTATTTTTAGTAGAGACTGGGTTTCTCCATGTTGGCCAGGCTGGTCTTGAACTACTGACCTAAGGTGATCCACCCACCTCAGCCTCCCAAAGTGCTGGGATTACAGGTGTGAGCCACCGTGCCTGGCACACTGATAAGCACTTTAAGCATAGATCAGAGTTTTGGTAGTAGAAGTCCTCCGGTTGGCAGAAAAAAGGTGTTAGCTCTCTGTTGATAACTGCACTTGGTGTCACTTTCCAAAGTAGGGATTTCCTTTATAATGACTCCTAAGCCTCCCATTCTGGCTTCGTTACCAAGCTACCCCAAGACTACTGAGCAAATAATTCAGAGTGATGGCTTTCATTTCCTTCTATCCTGCTTCACCAAGCCCAGCCCTGCCTCAGATTTCTTGTAATCCCAAACTTAAAGACATTCCCGCACTGAGAAATCCAGATTTTTAAATCAGAGCAGGACAATCATTCTTAGCATTTTCTGGATTCTATTTTTGCTTACCTTATTGATCCTAGGTAGAATGGATAGAGAATCTGGTTTAGATAAGACTCCGTGTTTACTAATTTGCTAATGCTGAACCCATCATGCATCACCACTCACAATCTCTCTTAATCTCATCTGCAAAATAGCAATAATAATATATATTACCTGTCATTTACACCTTATCTAGTTGCTCTAAGATCCAAAGGAGATGATGTTTGTAAAATAGTTCTGGAAATGATGAATAGATCATGTGCTTTTTCATACATGCAGAGAATTCTTGATCTGTTTCCAAAACTTCACAATAGGTGGAATTTGAGTTGGCATTGTTTAGTGATTCAGAACATGAATTCTGGAGCCTGCCTGCCCAGGTTTGAAACCTGGCTTCATCATTTACTAGCTGTGTGACCTTGGGACATTATGTAACCCCTCTATTCCTCAGTTTCCTCCTCTGTAGCATTGGAATAATAATAGGATCTACGTCGTAGGGTTTTTTGAAGATCAGAAGAATAAAAGATACAGAACTACACCCAGTACAGTAAATGCAATACAAATATCAGTTAAATAAAAATTATCTTTCTTGAGAGGCCTGAGAGAATTGGGTTGGGGGCCTAGGGTTTAATGTTAGTTGCTCCTAGCTTTCCTCAGGCATCACCGTTTTAAACCAGGTCTCAGCTCTGCCATGGATTTTTGTGCTTACAGGTTAATTTTTGAGCCAGATGTTTTGTTAAGGTAGCCTGACTTTAGATGTATTAAACTCAAAATAATATGTCATATTTCATTTTAAGGGTACATGAGGTAGCTTAGCACAGGTCTTGGGCAAGTGATGTAAGTAAGCCCTCTCTAAGTCCCCAGTTCAGCCTACCTTTGGGAGTTGGGAAGACAGACAATGGAAAGGATTTTATATATATAAAATTTATATCTATATATAAATTATATATAATAAAGTAATATATAACAAAGTTATATATATATAAAACTTTATATATGTGTGTGTGTGTGTGTGTGTGTGTGTATATATATATATATATATAAAACTTTAAGTTCTGGGATACATGTGCAGAAAGTGTAGGTTTATTACATAGGTATACACATGCCATGGTGGTTTGCTGCACTCACCAACCCGTCATCTACATTAGGTATTTCTCCTGATGTTATCCCTCACCTTGCACCCCATGCCCCAACAGGCCCTGGTGTGTGATGTTCCCCTCCCTGTGTCCATGTGTTCTCATTGTTCAACTCCCACTTATTGAGTGAGAATATGTGGTGTTTGGTTTTCTGTTCCTGTGTTAGTTTGCTGAGGATAATGGTTTCTAGCTTCATCCGTATCCCTACAAAGGACATGAACTCATCCTTTTTTATGGCTGCATAGTATTCCATGGTGTATATGTGCCACATTTTTTAAGTCTGTAAGCCACCTTAAAAATGTCTCGAAGCTTCTTTGAACCTTGGCCTCATCCAGTTATTGTACCCTTTGGCTAACACCAAGTAATGCCTAAGAAGAGTTTGACCAAGATGGTAGCCTGAAGATTAATCATCATTTAACTGAAATAATAATAATATCATTGCTAGGTAAAACATAGAATGCCCAGTTTATGTGTATTTCATATTAATGGGAAATAATGTTTTACGTAGCTGTGTCTCAGACATTGCATGGGACATAGTTATATTACAAATATTTATTGTATCTGAAATTCAAATTTAACTGGGCATTTTATGTTTTTATTTGCTAAAACTTGCAACCTTTGATAATAGGATTTACCTTGGAGGATTTGGGGATTAAATAAAGTTATACAAGTACAATGCCCAGGGAAGTCTTAACATGTAACATGTGTTTAATCAATAGAGGTATCTCTTAAGTAAATGGAAAATAATTTCCCAGTTCCATAATAATCGTTAGAGGTTGATGTTGCTAAATTTTGCATATTCAAAATAATTAAGCATTCAGCTGAATATTTCCCCATTTCTGTCTGTTTTTTGGTTAGCTCCTGTCTTTCAAGTTCTTTAAGAATGCTTATAGACTAGGTGTGGTGGTTTACACCTGTAAGCCAGTGCTTTGGGAGGTGAGGCGGGAGGAGAGCTTGAGGCCAGGAGTTCAAGACCAGCCTGGGAAACATAGTGAGACCCTATCTCTAAAAACAGTAAAAAAAAATTAACAGGCCATGGTGGCACGCGCTGCAGTCCCAGCTACTTGGGAGGCCAAGGCAGGAGGATCTCTTGAGCCCAGAAGTTCGAGGTTGTAGTGAGCTATGATTATACCACTGCACTCCAGCCTCAGTGACAAAGCGAGATCCTGTCTTTAACAATATTTGAATAAAATAAAAAATATTTTTTAAGAAAGAGTACTTATGATTTCATTATCTCCATTTCTACATTATATTGTAGATACCTAGTACATTTTTAAAAAATAGTCTATGTTAAACTTTGAAAAAAGTAACATCTAACCCAATCCTTTTTCCTCTTTTTGTTACTGAAAACATGGCTTATTAAGTTTTGAAGACTCTGTCTTTCCTAATCAGTAACTTGTACCCTCTCAATTCCTTCTACAATGACATAATCCAGCCTTGACACAATCCTACCATTGGGCCCACTGTAAGAACTGCTCCTGATACCATGTACTTTGTACCAGGAATGGAATCACACAGTGAATGGGTGGAGTTAGGCATAGCTTGGGTCTACTTTGGGTGCCCACATGGTGATGAATGGGTTTTTAACTGAGGAAGCTTTTCATCGGTAGACTGAGGTCCAAGGAAAAACACTCAGCAGGTTCTCTATGCCTGTTTGTGAAGACCCAGAATCTCATGACAAATGACCAGGGACTGCAGCCCCAGTCAAACAGCTAACCCTGTCCTAAAGGAGAGGTCACACTGTGTGAAGATCATCTGAAGACTCTCCTAAGGAACAGGAATGGACATGTAAGATCCTGGTCTACTGCGTCACTCTATTCTTTACTCAGGTCTTACTAAAAGAGAACAGCAGGGACAAGGCAATAGCTACGGCAGCTGGTCGTTGGTCTGGTCCTCTGTTCCTATGATGAATTCTTTGTTGCTCACTGTAATTATCTCAGCATCATTCTTTCTCATTGATGTACTCCCTCTTGCTCTCCTTCTCGTTTGTCTCTCCCCCTTCCCCCCTCCGCAAGACTGTAAAATAAGATATTGGATATGGAGGAGTGACAGGTATGAAATGCACTCTTAAGTGTAACTTTCAGGAGTCCCTAGGAATCAAGTGTGTGACACAAAATACAGTAGCTATTACTAGACAAGCAGCCCCCATAGATTGCTTTAATGAAGCTGATTTTTCACACACCTGCTTCAACTTTCAGAAGTTTTCCTGGAGGTTTGACTGCTTTTGCATTGTTGCCCACTATTGGAGAATTTCTGATGTTTTCATTTGTTTGTCCTTGAGCAGAGAACAAACAATTGGATAACAAAAGTATCTCCTTTTAAGCACATTCAGTCTTTTGGAAAAATATTTAGAGCTTTCTTAAATATAATAACACAGAATAAAAATGATCAGTCTGTAACGCTACAAGAACTCTCTGGCCTTTTGTGGTTGTTCTGTCTGCCTCCAGTCAGTCCACCGTCCTGCCATCGTTTTCTTCCAGGAAAGAGACTTCCAAAAGTCTTACTTGCCACCAGGTCCTAGAGACTTCCCCAGTGTGTACCCAGCGGATGCAGGTGAGAACACTGTGTTTGGGGTCCTGAGCATGTGAGTCACAGCAGTTTGTGGGAACAATGTGTAATGAAAGTCTTCTACATTGATCAACTTTTGATATTTACAGTGGTTGGTAATGAGAGCAAGCTCTTGATTGAGAGATAGGCGTTGTTGGGAGTTTAGGTTCTTCTTGAATTCATTCGTATGGGTCCTTAGGCAAGCCTGCTCCCTCTTGCAACATATGTTTTCACCCCATGAAGCAAGACCAGCCTACCACAAAATGTCTGATGAATATTTTATTTCTGAACGTAACTACATGATTTTGTATGGAATAAAAACTTAAGAAATTCATTGTCCAATGTTGTAGATGCTTTTTTATTGGCATCAATTGTCAGAGGTGTAATAATTGCAAGCATCCATATCACAGGAAATTCCAGAGAAGTGAGAGAGACTTAGAATAACAGAATTTTAATGCAGGGAGGAAGCTTAGTGATCACTCTGGCTGTGAACTGAATCTCCAGGGAGGGTCGCACGTCTTGGGACAGCCAAGGTGACACAGTAAGCTGGGGCGGGGCAGGAGAACTGGGACCAGACCCGGGGGTCTGCTCTCCCAAGCCCATGCTCTCCAGCTGTGGCTCTGCAGAAATATATGTGTTTTTGTTTTTACTGAGTTGAATGTCTGAATGAACTCCAATTCATTTGCAAAAAATGCCAAGAAAAATGTTGTTTTTTTTTTTCCTAAATATCCAGAATTTAAAAATGTGTGTTGCAGAGAATCACACCCTTTTAAGAACATGTTATTAAACAAGATCACGAGAAGGCCTTTAAGGTATTAATGAGTGAAGTTCACAGGAAGCAAACCATCACATATGATATAGTTACATTTTACATTTTATGTCTATGGAACTCAGCTATAATTGAAGCCACTGATTGTACTTACAAGTAAATATTCTTTCTGACATTGCCCTCAATGTGTCTTCTGAGATAGGTGTATTTGTTACACTGTACTATTTTTGTTGATTGTATTAAAGATTCTATTACAGTAAAATTTAGTATTCAAATTTCTGTATATAAAATGAAAGTATAGTATTTGTTATATAATTATAGTAAAACCAAACAAAACAAACCAACACTGAAAGAATAGGAATCCACAATTTTACTTTCTTATTGTTCTAGCCTGTTAGGAAATCTATTGTTTATAAATTGTGGTCTCTGAAATAACCCTCTTCTTTTTGCTACCACTCTGAAGTCAGTGTTAATCTTTTAGCATGAGCTGTCATCCTTCCCATCAAAGTCACCGCTGGTAGTTGTAAAGCAATTTCAATTCTATCCAGTAGCCAAGAAAAGAGATACTTATTCATAAAATACTTAGAAATTCTCAGAAAAAGACAGAAATGGGCAGCATTGAGAGTGGGTGGGTAATGGAATCTGTGCTATGAGTAAAGAAATTTGAAGTTAGAAGTGTGTGTTAGAGAAATCTATGGAGGATAATGAAAAACATTAAAAATAGAACTACCAATGGAAGCAATCCCACTTCTGGGTATTTATCCAAAATCACTGAAATCAAGACCTCAGCGAGATATTTGCTCTCCCATGTTCATTGCATCAGTACTCACAATAGCCAAAGTATAGAAATAACCTAAATGTCCATTGCTGAAAGAGTGGAAAGAAGCCAGGCCTGGTGGCTCATGCCTGTAATTCCGGAACTTTAGGACGTCAAGGTGGGTGAATCACCTGAGGTGAGGAGTTCGAGACTAGCCTGCCCAACATGGTAAAACCACATCTCTACTAAAAATACAGAAATTAGCTGGATGTGGTGGTATACACTTGTAGTTCCAGCTACTCAGGAGGCTGAGGCAGGAGAATTGCTTGAAGCCAGGAGGCAGAGGTTTCAGTGAGTCAAGATCGTACCACTACACTCCAGCCTGGGTGACAGAGTGAGTCTCTGTCTCTCTCTCTCTCTCTCTCTCTCACACACACACACACACACACACACACAAAGATTGGTAAAAGAAAATGCGGTATATGCATACAATAGAATATTATTCGGCCTGAACAAAAAAGGAAAGCATGAAATATACAGCAGAATGGATGAACCTGGATGACACTGTGTTTAGTGAAATAAGCCAGTTACAGAAAGACAAATGTGGCATGAGGCATCTAAAATAGTCATACTCACAGAAGCGAGAGCAGAAAGGTGGTTGCCAGGGGTTGGGAGTGGGGGGAAATTGATGAGTTGCTATTCAACAGGCATAAAGTTGCAGTTAGGTAAGATGAGTAAGTTCTGTAGATCTGCTGTACAACCCTGTAGCTGTAGATAACAGTACTGTATTGCACACTTAGACATCTGTTCAGTGGGCAGATCTCATGTTAAGTGTTCTTACCATAATTTTTTAAAAAGGAGTGCTATGGAGGACCCAAAATACGTCAGGCACTGCTTATCTATAAGCCACTGGAGAATGCCATTGGCCTGTTCTCTGTCTTTAATCCCAGCAGTGACCCCTCTATCGTAGATGTCATTTACAAGGAAAAATGTGAACCCTAGAGAGATTAAGTATTTTGCCCCAAATTATGCAACTGGAAGTATTAGACTTCATATATGAGCTAATGATGAGGTCATCTTTGGGTGTGAAGGGTAGTGAGATCCTCCATCCTTGGGGGATGGCTAACTATCTACATCTTCTGTCCCATCTTCCAAAGCCAGAAAGAAACCATGGGTTAGGGATTCTCCAGTCAAAGCCTGACTCCACTGAAAAAGAAGATTCAGATCAGTCTCTGCTGGGTAAAGTGACTCCAGAAATATGCTGCAACTTATGAATTAGAGGGAGCACACACCAAAGGGCCGGGCATCCAGGAGTGACAAGATACTGTCCAGGCAGAAGGTCAGCTTTCCGTTACATGGATAGGTATGAATTAGACTCCAGCAATCCAGGCAGCTGTAACAGGAAGGCAAGTCTTCCTCCAATTCTGAAATAACTAGTAGTCACCATTAGGAGTGTCGAGGTCAGTTAGTGTGTTCCTGTCTTCTAGATTTATCTACAGGGATCAGAAAGATAGCCCTGACTGAATGGACCTCTGTCAACATTGTAAAGTCATCTCTCATTCCTTGTCTAAATAAGCCTAATTCTTAGCGATCCCATTAGTTATCATAAAACTTATCTTTTCTAACAGGCAAGAAGAATATCACAATGCTAATTGCCTCTTTTTTTAAAAAAAGTTCTGATTTTGAAACCTGATAAACCTCTCAAGTAATGATTGGGTCGTGTTTACCTAATTCTTATGCATCGATGAGTGTCTAAAAGAAATCGTTATTAAACCTAGCTTGCTGACTGCTTTCACTAAGTGTTAAATAATAAATAATGCATTTCTACTTCAATTAATCTACTTAGACATCTCACAGGCCAGATGCCTTGGTGGAGATGTTCTAATCTGCAGAATCAATCCCCGGCATGACTCTGCCTCTTGACATTTGGAGCTCCCTAACACAGAGCTCTTAATTCCATATACAAGGTAAATGGATAATTTAGATGACCGTGTTCTCCCATTGTGCTCAGACTGATAAATAAGACAAGGCACTGTAATGACAACTTGCAGATCTACTCAAGGCAAAATTTGGAATGAATCTTCACTCCCACCCATATGAGAAATTTTTTTTCTCAATTTCATATGCTTGTACGTTTTTCACCTTAATATGAAGGTCTGCGTGTATGTCTAAGACTTTTGCAGAACTGCTATGTATACTGTTTCCTTACTATGGGGTTTATTAAATGATCCAAATCCTAGTCTTATTAGAACTGCTTAAAAATTATTAGCAGAAAGTCTGAGCATTCAAGATAACAAAAAAGTATTTATGTAATATTATTATTTTGATATTTCCTTCTGATTCTCGTCTATGTAAATAAATATTTTATACAGTTGAAACCATAGTATACATGCCACTTTCTAACCCTTTTAAATAATCATTATGTTGAAAGTATTTCCATGTGGCAAGAACTTTAATAATTATAAATGTTAATATTAAGAATAATAAGAATAATACCATGACTCATCTGAAATGTACAGTGATTTTACACTCTTATTAATTTTGGAAGTTTCGTTTGCTTCTCTATTTTTGTTATTAATTTCATAAATAGCACTGATGTGAACATCTCTGTGCATAGAGGTTTCCTTTTCTCCTTTCCTTTGAGGTCAAGGGTCTAAAGACATATAGTACAATTGCCACATGTAAATATATAGATTCACTAGATGCTTCCCAGGATTAGACATGATCACTGTGCAAAATATGTGGTAACACAATAAACAGAAAGTTACTGTTTTTTTAAATGCATACTTTCAATTAATAGTGAGATTGAGATTTTTTCCATTTCTGTGTTCACTAATTCTATGTTACCTTCTGCTTCTGCGTATCATTAGGCTTTCTATCTATTGGCATCACTGCTTTATCATTTTTGGATATTTCATCAATGTTTTGCAGGATTTGTAACCACTATAAGAGGAATGGAGGATTAAGGCCAATCAATCAGAAGTATGGGTAATTGGTGTCCATTTCATATTCTGCTAATCTCAAGGAGTTAAAAACATACATCCTTTTAAAAATAGGAGCTAGAAAGTCCCCTGGAGGCACCATCTTTCTTCATTTGTTCCATACTTTGCATAGCATACTTCCTGGAGGGCTCTTCGTAAATTGTTGTGCAGTTGACTCAGATACCTTTTTCCATGTTATCTCTGCTCACTCAGAGTACCCACCCTCGTCAAATATCACAGCCTTTGTCATACTTGAGAACTTCACCCATCACTTCTTGGTGGAGATTTTAGGCCCTTGTTTGTGCTGTGTCTTGTTCTGCCTACACCTCTGTTGTGGCTCTCTTCACCTTGTAACGACTTATTTATGCTTCAGTCTGTGCAACGGGCTGTGAGCCACAGTGGGTGGGAGCGCTGTGCGTTTTCATCTCCATGTCCTCAGTATAAGAATGGTGCCGGGAAGAGACTGAGTGCTCCATAAATGCATGGAGGTACTCAACCTAGGCTTGCAGGTACTCAATAAATGCTTGTGGGTGATAAATGAATGGAATTAAATTGAGGGATTAATTTTTATATCAGTATGCTATATTGATATGTAATCCATACAGTAAAAGCACAGTTTTTATGTTAATAGTTAATATGATTATATAAATTATATAATTAAGTATATATAATTGTATAATGCAATTTATAATTCATATCAATATGATATATAATATCAAGATGATATATTGATATGTATTCAATATATTAAAAGGCCATCTTTATATTAATATTTATTCTAATTATATAAATTATATAGTTAATTATATATACTTATATAAATATAATATGTAATATATAACATAAATTACAATAATTATTACATAATTATTAATTATATAAATTATGTAAGTCCTACCACATGTCTTCTTCCTAGGGTCTAAATCAGCCTCTGGTTATGAAGGGCCTGGAGCCAGATGTGAGCTTCTTGGAGCTTTTGGCAGTTTCTAGTGGAGGCCAGCTATCCTTGTCATCTACCTTGGCCCCTCTGCAGGGGATGAGCTCAGGGCTACACTTTTTCTTCCAGGTTCTCATGGTGTGGTGTGGGCTCCATTTCTTTCTCTTTGAACCTCACTTCAACATGATTAGAGTGACTGAAGGTAAAGAAATAGGAACTGTTTTACTGTAAATAAGTTAGTCCCTGCTATACTTTTTCTCTGTGTTGTTTCATCACATGTACTCACCTCAAAGGTCTTGTTCAGCCCTTCACACCCCTGTGAGTTGCATTAAGCAATGTCACTGTGCTGCAAAATGCTTGGAAATATGTGTGTGCATCACACAGAACTGTCCAGCCTTCAGAAGGAACGGACTGAACATCTTTTTGCATCTCCCTGTGGGAAGACAAAGCTAGAAGCTCAAATGGGCTCATTATTTGCCTACATAAATATGTTTATCAGACCCAGTTAGACAGGAGAGAGAATAGAGTCCAGTGTGTTGGTGGAAAAGCTGAGAAAAATCTATGAGGTTGTTGAAGCCTGAGGTTTTCCATTTTGTTGTTTAGAGAAAACTAGATTGGATGCTTTGAAAGAAATTAAGATATTCTTGTTTACACTTTTCTTTGATATCATGATTATTGGTAGAACAATTGTTCTTGGACAAGGTTTTTTTTAACAGGCAATCTAAAAATTTCCCAGTGGGGCCTTTACTTAAGTGAAGGAGATTTGAAGAGCAAAAACATAGCTATAACTGATTTTCAAAATTATATAACTATAGCGTTTAGAACCATTCAGCCTTCTGAAATGCTTACAGTCATGATCTAAGGGCATGACTATGACTTTGAGAGGGAGGTAAATAACAAAGCCAGTGTTGTCCTGGCCAGGAAGCCATAGAGGTAAGCCACTTTGTCTTTACATCTAAGCACCCTGCCCTGCACCCAGTTCAGTAAGTAGTGATGTCGAGTCTTGCCCCAGTTTATCTCCCAGGGATATTAGAATAAGCACATTTGGAAACTAAAGATGCCATGTAAACACAGTAAATTTATCCCATTTTTGTTTAACATCTTAAGGGCTAGAATTTCCAGCTGTCTCTTCACACAAACTTCTTGCTGAGAGAGGAGGCGAGGTTACTTGAATTTGAAGATGGTGATTTTTGCCCCAAATAGAGCTTTTATGAACTACAGATTCTTACTAATGCAGGGTAAATACACCTCATTGAGCGGGTGACTTTTACAGCAGGAGGGCTACAGTTTCACCTGAGAAACGACACATGGATCGAAGGTCCTGACACAGCAGTGAGAAGTCCTGTGTTCTGTGCATTCTGTTACTGCACACTAAGGCACCATCACTGACAGGTGAAAGTGCTGCAGCTTATGCTGGCAATGGATAGTCACACTGTAGAATTCTTTTTTAATGCAAGTTAAGTTTGCAAAGTAAACACCTCTTTTCAAAAATTAGAACTGAGGTTGAAGCTCATTTATGAAAGAATCACGTCTGTGTCAACAGCTTAGAAGAAATTCACTTTTTTTTTTTTTTTTTTTAAACTTTTCCCGTTAGTTACCCAGATAGGCAAAAATAAATTCTGGATCATCCACTGAAGTTTCCAAGTGGTCCCCCTGAACCAGGGTTTCTAAATAGCAGCACTATCAGCGTTTTGCTTCTGATCATTCTTTATTGTTAGGGCTGTTCTGTGCACTGTAGCAGAAACCCTGGCCCCTCAGAAGCCAAAATCAGCCGTGGTTTAAATATCACTGTTCTGAACTAAACCAAAGTGAACAAATATTGAATAAGATACCTGGGACCCTGGCCTTGGTTTCCACTTTGTCACCCCTTGGTCCTTTGTTGTCCCTTT
This sequence comes from Piliocolobus tephrosceles, assembly GCF_002776525.5. Lineage (NCBI taxonomy): Eukaryota > Metazoa > Chordata > Mammalia > Primates > Cercopithecidae > Piliocolobus > Piliocolobus tephrosceles. Next base: position 43,747,817 of record NC_045452.1, read on the forward strand.
CCACAGCTGTAAAATGGGTGCAGTGCCACCTGCTTCATTCGTTCATCCCGTAGCATATGTCAGGATCATTGAAACAGGGCCTGGCGTGCTGGAGGTGATTGATAGACATTTGTTAAATAAATGATGAATGGATGTGTGAGGGAATGGATTGAAGAATTTGAGCGCACAATTTGGAGATCTCTAAGGAAGACAGTATCCTCCTTTCATGGGTTCCCCTTGCAGCCCAGGGGCCTCCAGGTGTGTTTCTGTGTCTGTTCTCACAGTATGGATGGAAGGTGGGAAACGTGCCCACGCTCTTGTGTGTCTGTTATTCTTAAGCACTTGATCCGTATTGCGCAACTGAAAGCTTTATCCCCTAACAGGATAATCCCAGTAGTGTATGTATGTGTTTTTGTTGTTGGCTAATATTTTTGTTTTTGCTTTTTATTTTGTCAGAATGTTAGATGTCAAACTAGACTCATACCATGGCAAAGCGCATGCAAAATGGGAATACTGCATTGTATCATTCTGTTTGACCACAGCCCTCTTTAAAAGTTTACATCCCTTTCTTCTGATTCTAAGTGGGATTCATCATGTTCCTTTACTTTAGTTTCCTCCCACATATCCCCACCCTCCACCCACAACAAAGGCTTAACGTACACATAAACATACATGCACATACAAAACAAGAACTCATCCTTAGCTCATTTAGTTTGTTGTAAGTGACTGGGTTAAGCCACAAAATAAACCACTGCTAAAAAATAAATAAATAAATAGTTGGGAATAGCTTTGCATACATGTTCTTTGTAGAAAGAACAACGTATTTCTACAAAGGAATAATAACGTTCACTCACATTGATTTAACAACCAGCCCGCGGAAATTGTTGACATTGCTTTCTGGACACTTATAGAAAATACCTTTGAGTTATAGCAGCTCCTTCTTTACTTCTCCACACTGTTCCATAAAATCTTTATAAACACATTTATTTATAATATCACTCTATGTAAAAGCTATCATGGGCTCGCTTCATTTGTGTATTAAGTATGTGTCATCACAAGAAATAATGTAGCTTACGGAGGTGAGAAAATTTCAGTTCATCCTAAGTTTTCCAGATTTTTCACACAACTAATTGTTCAGGTTAACTTCATTCTGCTGTTTTCTGAAATCTGGCATACAACTGGATAAGACAATAAATGGTATCAATAAATGCTGTCTTGTGATTATTTTGATAATATAATAACTTACGACGTATTTCAATTACATTATTTTGACATCGCTAAGAACACAGAATAATACTCCTGAAGTCTAAAGGAAATATTGCTGGCAACCACAGCAGTAATATCAGAGACACTAACAAGTTATTTTGCTGACATAAAATCTAACGTCTACTTTCAAAATATCATTTAACATGTTGAACACTGACTAAATTAGTAAGTGCATGAAACAAAAGTTATTCTAGATCCAGGAGCATCTGACATTAGGGCAGACCCCTTCTGCTTCCTTGGATAGACCTTGGCCAATTCCATCCACTTTCCATCGTATATCTGACTTGACTTTTTCAAAGTAGCAATGTGACCAGGTCACCACTCCTTCACTTCTCAAAAAGATGCCTCCCCGGCTTTGGTGCTGCATCGTCCCATGGAGGGAGGTGGATGGGCAAGACAGTGACTAGGGATAGCAAGAGATTGAACTCCCAGCCCTGAGCCCTGGAATATTCAGCTTTGATACATTCATGAGGGTGGCGTTCTCATGACCTAAACACCTCCCACCAGGCTCCATCTCCCAACACGGCTGCGTCGGGGATTGCGTTTCCAATACATTCTTTGTGGGGTTCACAGTCAAACCACAGCACCATCTTTAATGACTTTATGTTTTTTCCTAAAATAAGACAAAATTCTCAAATGTGACCTAAAAGGGCTCTTTTACCCCTTCCCGTTTCTTCTGTTTTCTTGAGCTGGAATTTCTAACTCTCTCTGGAATCGTTTTTGTCCCCTATGCTTTTTAACTTGTTTTACTTCTCTTAGTTTGATCTCATCTCAAGTGTTTCTGTCTTAGGGAAGCTTCTTTGAACTCAACACTAGGTCAGCCTCACGGCCCCACAGTCCACCCCTTGCCCCTCAGCAGGATGCGCTGAAGCTGGAGCTGTGCACTGATGTGTGTGATGCCCAGAATCCTCACCAGACCGAGATCCAAGAGAACACGTGCCATATTTGTCTTTCCTCACCATTGTATCTACGGCATCTTGCCTGGCACCCAACACTGAATACATGCTTGGCAAGTATTTGCGGAATTAGTGAGTACATAGTGAGCCCACCTATACCTTGTCTCCCTTCTTGTTCCTGATGATGCGACTCTGTAGAATAGTCATGACTTTTGCTTCGTCACTGGGAACCGAAACATCCACCAGTGGGTGTCCTCATACTGGCCTTGGCTCTGCCTCTTTAGGATGGTAATGATCAAGCATCTCCTTCTTTCATATCATGGGCCTCTGTACACCTGAAGCAGTTATTATGTCTTTGTGTTCCCTTTTCCTTATTTATTCATTTTCTTCAACCATGCCTCATACTTGTCTTCATTTCCATTCCTGCTAGAGGATTACTTGCTGTCCTATCAGCCTGCCCAATATCGTCTCTGCCTTTGTTAAAGGAGAATGGTGAAAATCTGACCCAGGAAGCTCTTTGGGTGAGTTTCTTTATCTATCACAAAATATTTTCATCCAAATTGTATCAGAGGCTGGCAGAGTTGGCATCTTTGTGACAAGTGGCAATAAATTAATTTTTTCTAATATCATACCAAAGTTTGTGACAGTCGTAACCTGTCAAAATAGAAGAGAATACACAGTAGTTTATGAATTGTCCTTCCATTTGTATTTCTACTACTCAAGCTTGATTAAAAAAAAGAGTTAGCTTTTTGTTTTTCCTTAAAAATGAGTAGAGACCCCTACTAACCTTAAAGCATAAGGTATACATTTTAGGAATTCTATTTGGACTGTATAAACCCTGAACATCTCAGCTCCATAGGTACCTTGGGGGAAGTAAGGCATAGGAAAGAATCGGACTGGAAGCACAAGCTGGATTTTGTCACCCTCTCTCCTTTCCAGAGGCCTCTTCTGTTTGTCATCTGGGTGTGGGGGCACACAGTGTGAGATGTCACTGGGTGAGCATGGATTGCTAAGGTCATTTAAACATAATAATGAACACGATGTTGATTTAGGTTCTTCCTCCAAGGGGATACTTCAAGCCCAGGCGGTCAAGGGCTCTGAAGATCATTTAATACAGATCTTTTTCAGTTCACTGATGAAAAGTGCTACATAAGTACAGAGAATCATAATTGTTTTTATTATTGTTATTGAAACTGCGGTTGATCATCTTGATAGGCCTACTGTGGGGTGGATATTGACAAACCATCCTCTGATTTAATCATCTTTCTGGATATTTTTATTTATAAATGAATCTTCTGTCAACATCTAGTTCTCATTAGCATCATTAGCATTCTACACTCCCCTTGGTAGGATCATGTAAAATTGATGGGCTCAAATTTCTATTAAATGCAGTGCATGTTTCTGGGTTCTTACTTATACTGAGCATCTGGAAGCCTGGGATCATACTATCTTGTAAATAAACATTACATTCGGTGATATCACCTTTCCTTTTAAAAGGGTCTTTAGAAAGCTTTTAAATGGCATAGGGATGGAGTGCTCATTATAAAGATTGGAAGGAATGAAGCAATCATTTTATGTGTATGGAATTTCTGGGTAATAAGTGCAAATTAACATTACAGAGAAATTGATGTGAACGGAGTACATTTAAATTGAGACAGGATCCTCAGATTAAGAGCGATTTTTATTTTCATGTATTTATTTGCCCAGAGGTTTTCCATGTTGGCCGTCAGTTATAATGGGAAATAATGCTGGATACTGAATACTGGTCAAATGATGAAACATTTTTTCAGAGACCCAGGAACAGCTGCTGCTTATTGAGTTACCAGCACCACTTCCTGAAGAATGTGATTTTGTTTCAAAGATAGCCAAGTACTGACCAGGCTGTCTCAGCTTAGTTTGAGCTATGATAACGTGGCATGTTGTTGTCATATTATTATTAAGTATACTTCATAAAGTGATTCCAGATCCTTCTCCCCATTACTTGGGGAGGGGAGGCTTTATTGACTTTTGGAGACTATAAATCGATATGGCACTTCTATGATTGAGAGACAGACGGCAGTGAGATCATTTGTAGGATGTATTAGGAAAATTAGGAAATTTCATAAACTCGAAAGAAAGATTCATGGAGTAGAATCTGGATTGCAAAACACATGGAAGCTTACTGGAATCTGTGAACTTCTTAGGGTTACAAGAAAGTTGCTGACTCGTTTGCCAAGCCCCACTCCTATGGGATTAAGTTTAAGGCCGACTTTCAAAGTATTTCTTGTGCTGCAAGATTTTGGAATGTCTCTTCAGTGAGACAGCTAAAATACCGTTGGTACATTTAACTCACTCATCTCCAGCCTACATTTCCAAATTACTTTTCTCCTAAGCAATGTAAATATAGAGATAATTTTTATACCTAACTTAAGATGCAATCACTTCATCATAATTCTCTTTTAGGTAAAAGTAAACATTTTGTCATCAGAAAGATTATTGATCTACAATAATGTTATCTTCCTAACTGAATTGTGAAAATTAGAAAAGAATGAAAAATAGCCATACAAGTCGGTAAAAAATGATCATAACTAATAAATATTTTTATGGACTTCAAAAATATGTGACTAGAAAAAATATGTGAAACATTTAAAGCAAAAGAATTTCAAAATGTAACCCAACCTGAAAATCCCACCTTTAAGGATTTATTCTAAGGGAATGGATAAGGATATACACAAATATTTGGTTAAAATGATATTCCTTACAGAATTGTTAATAATAATGAAAAATGTTTTTATACAGTAAATACTATAGATATTAATATCCTTTTGGATAATTATAGTTATATGTTGTAAAGATGTTCATTTAACTGTGTTAAGAGTGGTATAATTATGGGTTAGTTTTTATTTCCTTTCTTTCTAATCATTAATATTTTCTTATTTTGAAAAATTAAACAGGCCAAGCATGGTCGCTCACGCCTGTAGTCCCAGCACTTTGGTAGGCCAAGGCCAGTGGATCACTTGAGGTCAGGAGCTTGAGACCAAACTGTCCAACATAGTGAAGCCCCGTTTCTACTAGAAATACAAAAATTAGTTGGGTGTGGTGGTGGGCACCTGTGATCCGAGTTACTTGGGAGGCTGAGGCAGGAGGATCACTTGAACCTGGGAGGTGGAGGCTGCAGCGTGCTAAGATCGTGCCAAGCATTCCAGCCTGGGCAACAGAGTGAAACTCTGTCTCAAACAAACAAGGAAAAACATTAAACATATATTATATATATAATCCAGAATATATGTTTAAAAATTTATCAGAATAATATTTTTCTGAGCAGATATCTCATTGTTTTCAAAAAGCCTTGAGAACTAGATTGACACTATTCACTTTATACGGAGTTACTCCAAGATGCTCTTGAATCATTTTTTAGGAATGATTCGAAAGAATTGTTTTAGTATTCTTTAAGTTGATCACTTTTCTATTCACATGCTATCAGTTAAGAAGGGGGACTTGTAGCAGCTTCTGATATGAAGGCTGTATTTTTAAAAAAGCAACAACCAAACAACTTTCAGGTGAAATTTATTTTTCCAAGAGACTTGATGAATGTCAAATTTTGATTCTTGGAAAACTACTTTGTTAGCAGGCTGAGCAGTTATGGTTTACTTTTGGTGTGTTTGTGAAATACAGTAGGTATCACATACAACAGTTCTAGAGTAATGTCACTTTGAGGCCTCTGGTTCCTAAGTTGAGAAGACATGAAAGCTATTAATTGGATCAAAGTACCCAGAATGTAGCTGTCGAGGAATGAATGTGGAGTAGATGGAGGCATTTATGCAAAGGTACCCCTGAAGAGATTTGGCAGTGCTCTTACCATTCATTCATTTGGATCACCTAAGGTCAGGGGTTCAAGACCAGCCTGGCCAACATGGTGAAATTCCATCTCTACTAAAAATACAAAAAATTGGCTGGGGGTGGTGGTGAGCACCTGTAATCCCAGCTACTCAGGAGGCTGAGGCAGGAGAATCACTTGAATCCGGGGGGCAGAGGTTGCAGTGAGCTGAGATTGAATCATTGCACTCTAGCTTGGGCAACAAGAGTGAAACTCTGTCTCAAAAAAGAAAAAGTAAAGATGTTAACTAAGCACTTACTTTGTAGGAAGGGTTGAGATACAGGTAGGAAAAAATATTGTTCTGAAGGAGCTCTTGGTCTAGTGTGAATCTGATGGAACCAGATTATCCTAATATAAATCAGATCATCATATTATACATTTAGGAAGAACAATTTTAGAAAGAAATGTACAGGGAGTTACAGGAAGATTGAGAAAGATGGAGCAACTAATTTGTCCTCATTTGCCTAAGACTTTCTTGGTTTTATTTAGAATGGAAAATCCTGCCTCCCAGAAACTCCCCCAGTTCCAGACGAACTGAGATAGTTAGTCACTCTAGAAAGGCCATCTAACCCAGAAAAGGCTTTCTGGAGTAGATCAATCTGGACTTCTGAGCTCAGTCTCCAAGTCAACAAGGGCTTGGGGCTGGGCGCAGTGGCTTACGACTGTAATCCCAGCAATTTGGGAGGCCAGGGTGGGCGGATCATGAGGTCAGGAGATCGAGACCATCCTGGCCAATGTCTCTACTAAAAATGCAAAAATTAGCTGGGCATGGCAGTGCACGCCTGTGATCCCAGCTACTTGGGAGGCTGAGGCAGGAGAATCCCTTGAACACAGGAGGCAGAGGTTCCAGTAAGCTGAGATCACACCATTGGACTCCAGCCTGGCCGACAGAGCTAGACTTTGTCTCAAAAAAATAAAAAATAAAAAAAAAATTGTTTAAAAAAAGGGCTTGGAGGGTAAGAGATAGGTTGGCAAGGGTGGGTGGGTAAGGGTAGGTGGAAAGGGTGGGCGGGTAAGATAGGTTGGTAAAAGTGAGGGGGTAAGGGTAGGTGGTAAGGGTGGGTTGTAGGTTGTATGTATGGGGCATTAGGGTGGGAATAAGGGGAAGATTCCAGACAGAGGAGACTTCCTTGATGGAGAAACAACACAGTGTGTGTGAAGAACCATGAGGCAGCTCTAATGTCACTCAAGCACTGGTTGACTTGAATGGAGCCAGAAGAGATGAGGTCTTATCCTCTAGCAGGGCAGGGTGTATCATCTGTGACAGATGCTGTAACAAAGCACCACAAACTGGGCAGCTTAAAGAACAGACATTTATTATCTCACAGTTCTTGAGGCCAGGGGTCCAAGGTCAAGGTGCTGGCAGCGTTGGTTTCTTCAGGTCGTGAGAAAGTGTGCTATGCTTCTCGCCTGGGTTTTAGTGGTTGCAGGCCATCCTTGGACTTCCTTGGCATGGAAAGGCATCACCCCATCCCTGCCTGTGTCTTCACGTGGCTTTCTCCTTGTGTGGGTATCTGTGCCCAAATTTCCCCTGTTTTTCATAAGGATACCACTTATACCTGATCGGGGGCCCACCCTACTCCACAATGACCTCATCTTAACAAAATTACAACTGCAACACTCTATTCCCAAACAAGGTCACGTTCTGAGATCCTGGAAGTTCGGACTTCAGTAAGAATTTCTGGGGATATAATTTGACCATAACAGTGGGGATGGGTGGTGGAGGTTCAAAAGGGACACTAAGAGGCCTCACGACCCTACAGCCTGGGGAGCTTGTTGTCCCTATTGGTCCACAGTGGCAGAAACCCTGAAGGTGTTGGGGAAAACCCTGCTTCAGTCCAGTGGATACACACTGCAGAACACTGGGAGGGATCCTGAAGTCCACCAACTCTCCGGCTTTGGGTCTGAAAGGGGTTGGACCATCCCCATGTAGGCAGGGAGAAAGGAGAGGAGCAGGGGGCCACCTCCTCCCCTGTCAGCAAATACTGAATCTGCCGAGATCTCTCTTCGATTAAGAATAAACAAGATCAAACACAACCTACTAAAAATTGCTCTAGGTCAAGAGCAAAGGAATGTCCTTCTGAGGAATGCCATTCAGTGGAAGCCTTCTAAACATTATTTACCAAGGTACCAAGAAGAAAATAATTTGACAATGAGGATGCAAATATATATGATCTCTCTGGAACAGCTGCAGAAACTGTGAAGAGATGACAATGATGAGTGGAAAAAGAAGGATCAAAAAGAAACCAACGTCAAATAGAATCAAAGGCTTCATTCCACACCTTGGCTGCGGAATAGATGCCACAGACAATAGCATCAACATTTAGAGCTCTCCCAGGACACAGAAGTAAAAGCAGTAAGATGAGAATAACGGGAGAAAAAACAGAAGGCAAAAGCACCAAAAAAAAACAGAAAACAAAACAAAAAAAATCCCAGATTTCACATGCAATTATGGCTGCTTATAAAAAAAGCCCAGACTGATTGGAAAAGAAGTTGAAAAAAAATTCTTGATCTGAAAAAAAAAAAAAAAGCCATAACTGTGCCTACATTCAGACATTTAAAAATATATTTAAAAATATATTACGATAATACATTTAATTTTCTTAAAGTTGCAATCGTATTGTATCTGTAGAATTGTGTTGCTTTTTTTTTTTTGAATCCCTTAGCATTATATTGTGAGTATTTTTCATGGCATTGGATACATTACACAAAACACTTGTAATGGCCACATGTTATTTTATTACATGACTATATCATAATTTGAGAATTGCACAATCTTATTTTGCAATTTTGCTATTTGCAAATAATGGTGCAGTGTATGTTTTTGCGTATAGATTGTTTTTTATGCCACATATTATTTGCAGAGGATAATTTCCTAGAAATTGAATTACTGGGTCAAAAGACGTTCAAACCAGAGGTTCCCAGACTTTAGGATTCCACAGACCAAGAAATTTCAAAATAAAATAAAACAAATAAAGGCCCAAAATAGTGTTGCTTATGTTTTACTTTTGTCAAGCAAGTACACTAAAGAAAAAAGCCTAAGGTATAGCATGATTATTTATAATAGAGACTATATTTTACACCAAAATTTGAGAGGATATAGTCTCACAATAGAGAACTATCTTTAAGCTGAATAATTAGTTCCATGAAAAACTCAGTATGTTGTTTTTATTCTTTTTATTGTTTTACTCTGTATCAGTGACAGTTTGATCAGGAATGGATAGCAGTCTGTTAGTTGGCACTTTGGTAGCACTGAGTAGAACACTCAGCTTCTGAAATATTGCAACACATTATTTGCTGTTTTGAAGATACAACTTTAACTTTCCACTTTTGCATTGTTACACATTCTGTAGATGGATGGATTTAAGTGAAATATGTCATTTTAAGTTCTTTTTAATAGTCCCGAAGACACCAATACCTTTGTTGGCGGGGAGTTCCTAAGCACGTTGGTCCTTTCTACATTGCCAAAACAACTCTGTCTTTTGAGTGAAAGGAGGAGGAAGGTCCATGCTCTGGAGCAGAGGTAGAAGACAAGGGCTCTGCAGCTTGAGCTGGAATGAAATTCAGGTTCTGCCACTTTTCTGCAACGTGGCAAGCCTGAGGGTACATGACATGAGCAAGCCTGAATTTCCTCATCCACGAAATTGGGGCTCATGCTCCTACCTACTTCATAAGATGGTCGTATTTTTAAAACTCAGCCACATCACTTAGTGCAGTGTCTAACGTATTCTAAGCGCCTTCCTATGTTACCTGCTCTTTCTGCAGATTACCATTTGTTTTCAAACACTGTAAATCAAGAGGCAACAAACTTTTTCTGTACAGGGTCACACGGTAAATATTTTAGTCTCTGTTGCAACCACTCAGTACAGTTAATACAGCAATGAATAAGTGTAGCCGGCTTTCAGTAAATCTTTATTAACACTAACGTTAGGATTTCATATAATTTTCATGTGTCATGACATCTTCTTCTTCCGATTTTTCCCAGCCATTTAAAAACATAAAAACTATTGTTAACTCAATGGCAATACAGAAACAGTTAGCTCTGGAGGTTGCAGTTTGCCAACCCCTGCTGTAAACCATAAGGAGATGTAGAAAAAATTTATCCAATAGTCCTTTTGTGAATAACACATTTTCTTGTAACTAGGATTTAGAATCATTATTTTGAAAGGAAAGTTTTGAAAACATTGCGCAGATCTATGGCAAGAAGAATTGTAGGATTGTTATACAAATCCCTGGTCCCGCCTCCTAATCCAGGGAACACGGAGATGGGGCCCAGCCGGCTGAGTGGGCTCCTAGAGGTCCCACTAGAAGTTTGCCCCAGGTGAGAGTGAAGACTGACACGGAACATTCCTGAATCCAGGCCTGGTGTTCTTTCCACGGCACAGAATCACGTGATTTTGTATTGCATACTTTGTAGTTAACTAGACACTGAGATTTTTATTCGTCAATGAAAAGCTTATTCAAAACTTTGTTCCCCTGAGAAGAAAAGATAAACAATAATTTCACGTGGTAATTTTCCAAATTTCTGTACCGTATCTACATATCCAAACACAGCTGTATGAAGGCAAAAACTGGCTCCAGGCAAAGAATAAGCCTGCTCACCCTTGTTTCAAAGCAAGGCGTGCTATTTGTTCAATCAAATGTACTACAGAGCCCCCACCCCAACTAGAGTAAAACAATAAATCCAAACCCCAAAACAGCTGCTGGCGATATCCGCCATTGGCCCTCTCTTTGCAAGAGGAAAGAAGAGAGAGAGAAAGAGAGAGAAAGAGGGAGAGAGAAACAGATTGATTTCACATTTCAAACAAAAATATACACATTTATTATTGGTTAGTGAAGTCTCCCTTACCTCACAATAAGAATTTTAACTGAATGACATCTTGGACAGCATTCTCAGATTTATGAGTTTTGGGAGTTGATTGCTTTTGCTTGGGAAATGGTGGTTTTACTTATTTAATTTTTTTAAAGAAAAAAACCCAACCACTTTATTGAGGGCAAATTGACATACAAACGCTATACATGTTTAGTGTACACAACTTACTAAAGAGCTATGCGTTTTTGACTGAAATGTATTTATATTATATACTTATTCCTTGAGGTTCAGAACTAGCTTTGTACTAAAATAGGACTATAGATGATTAAAACGTTTTCTCTGTATTTTCTTTTTATAATGTGTGCACTTGTAAGTATATGACTCTAACAATGTTTGGAAAAGTAAGAAGATGAAGAACAATGTATTTTGTATGAAAGGATTTTTAAAGAGATTCTTTGTACTTTTTTTCTTTTTAAGATTCTTATACTTTATAGACTTGATGGAACCATGCTGTCTACTACAGTGACCACTTTTCACATCAAAATGTGGCTGGTCTGATTTAAGATGTACTCTGAGTTTAAACTACACATAGGATTTCAAAATCTTAGTAGAGAAAAATAATGTAAAATATCTCATTAATATTTTGGTCTTGCTTACATTTCAAAATAACATCTTGCCTCTATTAGTTTTTAAATAACATAAAATATTACATTTAATTTTACTTGTTTCTTTTCACTTTTAAAATGTAGCTACTAGAAAATTTTCACTTGCTTACGTGGATTGCATTTTCGTTCCGCTGTGCTGTGCTGTAATAGCTGTTCAGCTGTCATCAAATATGTCTGGGATGATTTTCAAAACGAGTTCACAGTAGTTAACTCCGGAGAAAGGAACTGGGAGACTTGAGGAGGGTGAGAGAGAGATTCAACTTTTACCATTTATTCTCTTGTGCCTTCAACTTTTTTCCCCACATGCACATATTATCTATTTAAAAATAAAATATTTAAAATAATAAAAACGAAAATAAAAGAAATTCTTACAGAAAACACTGCAGTTAAATTAGTGTTATTTGTTAATAGGAAGGGTTTTCTTTTTTTCTTTTTTTCCTGTTCAGGAAAAGGGCTATCAGGGCATGCTATTTGTTGTTGCTGCTGAGTGTGTGTGTGGGTGTGTGTGTGTGGGGTTGGGGGAGGTGTGTGCATGTGTGTGTTCATGCCAGGGTATGTGTATTTAAAATATTCTCTTGTGGACACAATTAGATTTGATTGGCTCAGGGTCTTAGTTTCCCAATATATCAAGGAAAGTGTAGCTTTTATAAATGTTCAGTTAGAGAAATAAATAATATTTTTGTGGGAAAAATAAAAATACATTCCCAAAATATCTTGTATTAAGAGACAGCCAGTACATAGAGTTTTAAAAGCCTGGCCTGGGATCCTTCTTCCACAAAGGATGTAACTTAATGATCCTGTGGTTATTTAAAACAACAATTTTTTTCAAGTGGCATAAAAATGTAATTGTCTACTTTTAATATAAATTCAGTTTACTTTACTCTTAAAGGGAAACCAATTACAAAGCAATAACCTTGAAATTAAATACATTATTTCAACTAATATTTAATTATCGTTTATGAGAAAGTATTCCCTAAAATATAGCCAAAGATCAAATTCTGTTAATTTCATAATTTACAGTTTTATTACTAGTGATCTGGTTGATCACAGTCTTAAGAAAACAAATTCTAAAAAGCTACTTTACTAATTTGTGTTCAGTTAAGAATTTATTTTCTAGCACTATAATGTGATAAATTACATAAAACTCATATGTTAAGAATTACTGCAACATCACTGTTTAGTATTATCTTAAACCAGATGAAACTGCTCTTATGAGATCAGTTTTGCCTTACCAAAATATTACTTTTAATATGATTCAACTCAATACTGAGTGAAGTTTCATCACTTCCCTTACTGTCTTTTGGAAAATTACAGCTATGTTCTAAGAAACATGGGTCATTGTTTCTTTATATATTTTGGTCCATTTATTTAGCCACCCGTCTCAAGCATCTACTTTGAAGTTAAATAAAAATTGGTGTTCTCTTTTAGCAAGTTCATTCTTGCTGTAAATGGTTTTCCAAGCTATCAAGCAATGTGATCTCTTATCCTGTGGTCTTCAGAAAAGCTATTGTTTCATTGTTGAAATATTATAGCTGTTTAGCAACTTTCCTCCCCACATTGTCAGTACAAAATCACTATTATCAATTTCAAAATATTGTTAACAAAATAGTCCTACTGTCTTAGTCTGCTCGAGCTGCCGTGGACAAAATATCATATATTGGGTAGCTGAAACAACAAAAATTTTCTCACAGTTCCAGAGGCTGGGATGTCCAAGATCAAGGCACTGGCAGATTCAGTTCCTGGTGAGCTCTCTTTTCTTGTCTTGTAGACAGCCACCTTCTTGCCGTGTCCTCATGTTAGAAAGAAAGAGAAAGAGAAAGAGGGAGAGCACGCCCTACAGTGTCTCTTCTTACAAGGGCACTTCATCCCTTTATGGGAGCCCCATCCTTATGACCTCATCTAACACAAATTATCTCCCAAGGCCCTGTCTCCAAATACCATCACACGGGGGGTTAGAATTTCAACATGATAATTTGGGGGAGACGTAACACCCTCAACACTCACCAAAATAATTAGCCATCTCTTTTATACCACTAAACATTCCTTTCTAAATACTTCCAGGAGGGAAGACTCTTTTTTAAAAAAGTATTTATTAATTTATTTGCAAAATACCTAAATTACCATTTGCTTGCTCCAACCTATCTTTCCTGGAATCAGTTATGTTTCCGCCTGTTCGCTGCACCCTCAGCTCCAGTCTCGAAAGAGTATTTCCTTGTCTTTGAGTACTTCGAGGATTAGACCTTCAGGCTTTCCATCAGGATGGGTGGGGGTTCTTCCACATTCCTTTGCTCACTCGCCTTCTATGCCAGCTGCTTTGTTGCTCATCCTTCAAGGTCTAACTCAAAGGGTAGCTTTTCTATGAAGCTCTTTCCATCTCTCTGAGCAAAACTAGCCCTCCCTGCCAGTCACTCCACATGCTGCCTCACTCTCCCCTCTATCGTTAGGTTCGCTGGTTATTGTTGGCGTGTCTTCAACATGTAAAGGATTGTGTCTAGCACAGTGTCTTACACATAGTAGGAGCTCAATGATTGCAGGTGGCATGAATGGACTATAATTGTTACAGTTACAAGGACCATGGGTTCAGTCAGGTAGGTTCAAGGGCTTACTATGCAGGAGGTAAAAAGTTCCTTAAATGCGTTGCACTTCTTGGGGAATAGGAGATGAGAGCATTTGGAAGTCTCAGAAGATCTCATCCTAAAGATTTGAAGTTTCACATAAGTCCAAGGATTTCAGAGAGGAAATCCCTGAAATTTATTCTTCGGTGGAAGGTTGGCCTGTGAGCTGTTGCTGATTCTAGATTCGGGCAGACACATGAGAGATCTCTGCTCCAGGTGGGGGTCCTGATACTCACAGGTACCAATCTTAGCTGTTCTTTGGCTTTTGTTAATTTCCTTACCGCCCCAACCCCCACGTCTCCAGTTGTCTTTTTCTTCTATTGGGCCAACATCTTTTGGAATTGTATCAGTCTTATAATTTAATGAGCTTTTCTGGGAGCTTTTTTTATTTTTCCCCGCTGTGGACACATGGCTAATGATTTTATGAAAGCCAATGGAATAATTATGTGATTTTTATTCAAAGCCAGGTTTGCTGGGTTACATGTATGTATTACATTATGGTTAGAAAAAGAAATATTTGTGTTAAAAGGGAAAGAAAGCTTCTATACTTAACACTGAAATAAGCTATAGAAATAAAATAACCAAGTCTGTCACAGGTAAGGAAAGGTGCATCTGATCAGAGGCAGATGGAAAATGAGCATTTACTCAAATGCAATGCTAATGGTAATTCAGGCCCGCTTAACAATGTGAACTTGAGAAGCTTCAAAGGATACATTTTAGGGATAAAAAGATTGTGAAGTTCCTCCCCTTGCTTAGAGGGAAAATCTCATGATTCCTTAATGTTCAGCTTCCAGGATTTGCACGCTACATTGAAATGATAGTTTTTAATGCATTAATGTTTATATAACTACTATTTTTGCAGACATTAAAATTATAGAGAACAGCAATTGTTGAGGGAAAAAAACAAATATAAATAAATAGAAGCTAGAATTTTTCCCCTTCAGAGGTAAGTGTTTGCTATTCCTAGCAGAGAATACTTGTACTATTTGTGTGAGATTGTTCTTCAGGCCAACAAAAACTAGTTTCTCCCAAAATAAAAATGCCACAAGGAGAAGAACATACAATAGGCTAATAAAACAATTTTTGATTCTTGACAAGTAATATAATGAACAATATTATTTTTTATAGGTATGTTGACTCACATTAGCTATTTCTGTCATTTTCGTAGGAAAAAAGCCAGGAAGAATGCATAATTAGAGTACATTTCACATTGTACATCCTTAGCTTGGGCACAATGTTTATCTCATGTTACTTAGTAGCTTGGGATTTTATATCACTAAATACCTGTTTGGAGATATGGTATCCTATTTGTGAATTCCCAGGTTGAGGAAACCTAAATGCTGCATGGGTCCTTCAGGCAGGGACAAGGTGCTCGGGGTGAGGTGTAGAAGTGAATTTTGGCAGGTGAGCGTACATCTCTTTGCCCAGACAATCCCCAATTTGGGCCAGTTGTCTTTGGGGGTAATTATACACCTCTCCCCTCTCACTCTCAAAAGTATCCCCATTTATTGGATGATACATTGTACGGTTATCTTTGACTTTGGATACCCATGATGGATGGAGGGGAAGCATCAAGCTTAAGCCTTTTATAACACTGTAAGACCACTCAGGCCACCTCCAGAAAAGGCAGTGGTGCTATCCTTTGATACGGGCAACTTATGCTTTCTGGGTCTGTACTAGTCTGTTTTCACGCTGCTAATAAAGACATACCTGAGACTGGTAATCATAAAGAACAAGAGATTTAAAGGACTCATAGTTCCACATGGCTGGGGAGGCCTCACAATCATGGCGGAAGGCATCTCTTCACAGGGTGACAGGAGAGAGAATGAGAGCCAAGCCAAAGGGGAAACCCCTTAAAAACATCAGATCTCGTGAGACTTATTCACTACCGTGAGAACAGTGTGGGGAAAGCCACCCCAATGGCTCAGTTGTCTCCCACCAGATCCCTCCAACAACAACACATGGGAGTCATGACAGCTACAATTCACGGTGAGATTTGGGTGGGGACACAGCCAAACCATAACAGGGTGTTTCATGACAGCTACCATTCGCGGTGAGATTTGGGTGGGGACACAGCCAAACCATAACAGGATCTTATATAAACTTTGAAGACTAGCCCCCTTTTAGCTAAGTCTAAATAGACTTAGCTATTTTTATTCATCTGTAATTTCATTCATTAGCAGAAACATTGTGTTTGCTGTGTAAATTCATCATCAACAAAGTTCCCTAGCCCCTGCTCACTGCCTGCCTCTACCAGCCATTGGTTTCTGTCCCCAAATCCCTCTTAAATATTGACACAGACACTCTGCAGTCCTCACTGCCAAGAGCTATTCCTGAAAAGGGCATTGCTGAGAGTGGAAAGTATAAAAAATGGTGAAAGGATGGAGGCTGTAGGAAGATAAGAGGGAACCTGGACCAGGAATCAGTCCAGCTAGAGGGAAGGAAGAGATGAAGCAGTTCAAGAGATGTCACAAGGAAGTAAGATATTTTGAGAATGAGGAGAGATCTGTATACCTGTGTTCCAGCAGCATTATCCATAACAGCCAAAAGACGGAAGGAACCCTAGCATCCACTGACAGAAGAATGGATAAGCAAAATGTGGTCTATCCATACAACGGAGTATTTTTCAGCCATAGAAAGGAATGAAGTGCTGGCACATGTTACCACATGCTGAGCCTTGAGGACACATTGCCCAAGTGGAAAGAAGAAGCCAGATGTACAAGGACAAATACTGAATGCACTATGTATATGAGGCACCTAGATTAGTCAAATTTATAAGACAGAAAATAGAACCGTGGATGCCCAGGGGCCGAGGGGAAGGAAAGTGGGGAGTTAGTGTTTCATGGGGACAGAGTTTCTGTTGGGGAAGATGATCAAGTTCTGGAGATGGATGGTAGTGATGGTTGTACAGCAGTGCTAGTATACTTAATGCCACTGAACTCTAGACTTTAAAATAGCCAAGATGGTACATTTTGTGTTATATATATTTTACTACAATTAAAATACTCTGAGTAATGGCCGGGATAAGTACAGGGATAGGCTCATGATTCAGTGTTTCTTGTTTGGTATATTGGTTTTCTAGATCTGGTTCTGTAATAAATTACTATGTATTTGGTGGCTTCTAACAACAGAAGTTAATTTTCTTACAGTTCTGGAGATCACCAAAATCAAGGTGCCAGTTGGTTCCTTCTGGAGGTGCTGAAGAATCTGTTCCTTGCCCCGTCCTGGCTTTGGGTGGCTGCTGGCAATCGTTGCATAGTTTGGCTTGAAGATGCATCACCCCCATTCTCTGCCTCCCATGTCACATATCCCTGAATCTCTGGGTGTCAAATCTCTCTCTGTCTTCTTCTTCTTTTTTTTTTTTTTTTTTTTTTTGAGGCGGAGTCTCGCTCTGTCGCCCGGACTGGAGTGCAGTGGCCGGATCTCAGCTCACTGCAAGCTCCGCCTCCTGGGTTTACGCCATTCTCCTGCCTCAGCCTCCCGAGTAGCTGGGACTACAGGCGCCCGCCATCTCGCCCGGCTAGTTTTTTTTTTTGTATTTTTAGTAGAGACGGGGTTTCACCGTGTTAGCCAGGATGGTCTCGATCTCCTGACCTCGTGATCTGCCCGTCTCGGCCTCCCAAAGTGCTGGGATTACAGGCTTGAGCCACCGCGCCCGGCTTCTGTCTTCTTCTTATAAGGACACCTAGCATTGGATTTAGGGCCCACCTTAAATCCAGGATGACCTTATCTTGATATCCTTAACTTAATTACATGTGCAAAGTTTCTTCTTCCAAATGAGGTCACATTCACAGGCTCTGAGGCCACATATCTTTTGGAGGTGGCCACAGTTCAGCCCACCACCTTTGGGAAGAACTGGCTTTACTCAGAATTATTAAGCAAAGCAAACTTCTTACTGGGGAACTGCACCCACTCCTTCCAGTAGGTTCATACAATCCTCTTCCAGTCTCCCTACTTGACCGCATTCCCCTTTGGGCCCGCTTCACCTGTTCTGGAAGATGCCTGAGCTTAGAAGCTGCACAGGTGAATTTTAAATTCATCTGTTGTGTCTCATTTCCATGTTAGGTGAGAGACCAAGAAGACTGATATCACAGGAGTGAGGGAAGATTCTATTTTTTACCCCTCTAGCCATAGATTGTTATTTAACAAGTCTTCTTAGGTAATACAGTGATTCCAGGGCCCGTTGTAATAGTGGAAATAGTATAAGCAACGAACACCAGATCCTTGAAACTGTCCTTAAAGGCATGCCGTATCAACACTCACCCTTTTGCCAAGCTCGATTGTCTGCCTGTTACTCCCGTCTATGCCTTTCCCTGGCCAAACAAACTTCTTCCAGGTCCCTTTGATCATTTTCTCTTTCCATGCCAGAAATAAACTTTGTTATCCACGGTGTCTGGAACATCCTCCTACTTTCCAAACCATACTGTTTTTCATTTCTGCATTGATTTCAGTCTCCCTCCTTCAGGTGGGGTTAAGGGTGTCATGACATCATTGCCCATATACTTTCTTAAGATAGTGGTTTTTAAAAACAAATGTGTCATTTTGAAAAAGCCAGAGAACCACGTAGTCATCCACTTTATTGTAACCTATGCATTGGATCAGGCTGCAGAAAAGACCTCTCCAGAGAGATTCCTGGAACTTCTTGATCAGAATGGTTTTGGTTAAGCCAACCCATCGGGGTAGGAATGATTTGCAGAAGAAATACTGGAAGGACTTGGGCAAGATGTATCCCTAGCGAATGAAGCAAGCAAAATGCCACAGGGTTCATTGCCCCAGAATACAGAAAAGTATGGGCTACATTAACATAATTTTTTTCTCTTAGCTTCAAGACTCTCACATTGCATTTGAATTATTTTAAAAATGATCAGTTCCCTGGATGGTTTGATTAAGTAAGCATTCTCTACTTACATGGTGAAAATAAATATCAAGAGAATAGTCACACATGCCAAGTGTGTTCAGTGAAGCAATATGTGTAGGCAGCTTTGGAAACAGTGACATAGTGATTATCTGTGCATAACTTGGCCATAATATCATCACTGTCTAGACTACTAGACAATTAGCATCCAGACATACTATAGCTCAGATTGAGGAAGGTTATTTGAAAAATGAAAGAGTCGTCCTGTTTGAGAAAGAAAGACTCCGTTCATTTTTCTCTGGAAAGGTATATATTGGAATTTGACTCTGGATTGAGATTACGCTTTCATGTTCCCCTTCCTTTCATGAATCTCCGGTTGGTCCGTGTTCCCATCAGTGAAGGTGATAAGCTATTTCTTCTAATCATCTGGTTTAATAATTGTAAATATATTCGGTGCAAGGCATATTTTGTTTGCTGGGATAATTCTCCCCAGTTTCTACCTCTTTATCCTTCTCCCTCTACATTGCTTTAAAGGACAGACTTTCACTTTTAAATAAATATCAGTGTTGTGGAAGCGCCTATGTAGAGGCTACCCTCTGCAGCATCCTTAGAGAAGACTAGCAAAATCTAAACAGGGGTATGTGTGAGAAAAGAATTGTGTGCATCTTCCAAGTCATTTGATCATGTTTTTTATCTGCTGGAAGTTTGGTATGACATAAATTCATAGAGTGGCAGAGGCTGCTATGTGTTCACAAAGTCTCTTTCTTTCTCTCTCTGCTAACATAGCTAGACCGCATTTCCCAGTCTCTCTTGCAACTAGGTGGGTCAGGTGACTGAGTATTGGCCAGTGAAACATGGGCAGAAGTAGTTCATGCCACTTCAAGATCTGACCTGAAAAATCTCCAACTGAGGTCTTCATGCCTGCTTTATTCTCTTGTCCCCTAACTAACACAGATGAGAACCAGAAAGCTTTGGGAGATAATAGATTTAGGAAAAGATGGAGTGCCACGGCACCACTGTAAAGAGAATACCCTCACCTAGAAATCCAGTGTTTATGGTATGAGAGAGAAATATATTTTGATTTTATCAAGTCAGTGAATGTTTCAGGTTGTTAATTACAGCAGATAACTAACCTACAACTGAAAAATATATACAGCTAACGCTATGCTTATTTATTTAGTGTAGTGAAATAGGGGAACTTTGAGATGTACTTAGGGTAACTAAAGTCGGCTTCCCATCTGAGTCTGAGAAACCACATACAGTGTAATTGACTGTGAGTCTCTCTTTGCATGAATATGTCCCATGTAATCAGCGTGTTCCCTGTGGAGCATCTATTGGTTTTCAATGCCCAAACTTCACAGAGCATACACAGCTTTCAAAACAACATGTTTGGCCTATGTAGGAAGCATTCATGCTTACGTTCCCAAATGTGAATACGTCATCCAGTCTAGCTACAAGAAAAAAGATTGGACAAATCCAAATTGACGGGCATTTTACAAAATATCTGACAGTACTCAATCTAGGAAACTGAGTACAAGGTCTAGGAAACTGTCATGGCGTCATGGCCAAGAGGAGCTTAAGGAGATGTGATGACTGAATGTGAAGTGGCATCCTGAAGGGATGCCAGAAATAGGACAAGAGGTAAGTACAGAGAAATGTGAAGTATGGACTTCCACTCTTAATAGTGTATTCATATTGGTTCATTAGTTGTAACACTTGTACTTAGCAATGTAAAATGTTAACACTAGGGGAAACTGATATGGAAACTGTAGGAACTCTTTTATACCGTCTTTTCAACTTCCCTATAAATCTAAAGCTGTTCGAAGATTAAACAATAACATTTGAAAAAGTAAATACACCATTTCTCACAAAACATCGCGGCGTAAAGATCTCTCGTTACTTTCCAAATACCATCAGGTGACTATCTGTGGTCAGGTGAAAGAGGGGAGTGCGTTCACTGGGCATTCCCAGCTCTGAGAGACGTCACGACCCCCACACCCACAGCAGCTGTTGCTAACAACCATGCTCATTTCTACAGTGATCATGAAGCAAAGTTGTAAGCATCTGTCATGTGAGCCTGACATTGATGCATAAAAGTCAACAGGAGGTGGAGGGGCCTGATATTGAGTATGAGGAGACCCAAGATTGCCTTGCACCATCATGGCCCTCTGAAATCCATTTAATCATAACTGCTCTCAGTTGTGCTTTTGCTTTTCATCTGTTCTGTCCCACCTCAGCATCCGAATTATACATTCCCGAAAGGGCTGGATGTGTTTTCTTCATCTTGCCCTCAGGATCTCTGCAGTTTACATGAACACACCTGCACATGCCCACACCTGCGCACAGGGCCTCACATGCAAGAGAACTTTGTAAACTCTGGTACACAGGAAGAAACATTATTGCAGGGTAGTTGGAGCCAGAAAAGCATCATGGGCCGAGGATGTTGAATCTTCTCACCAGGACAGAGTTCTTCAGCTGATAGCTGTCCAGAAGTCTCGGCAAGACATTTGGAGGAACCACAACCCAGTCTAACCAAAGGGGTGGTTGGTGGAAGGTGAAGGAGTCACACGCAAGTGAAACTCCAGCAGAGATCCAAGAAAACAGGAGTGATGCATTTTCCCCCATTACATTTTTTTTTGTTTTTGTATTAAATATCCATCCTCCCTCAAACTGTCGAAAGAGTTAATATTTTACTTTTGTCCCTGCAATAAAAACATCACAGCAGAGATAGAAAAGCCAGCTTTCAAAGCACATGCTGAAATAACAAAGTTGCTTTTAAAATGAGTACTTAAGAAAATGGCCATTTGCACTGGCGTGGCACCAACGTGGTTACAGCAGTATTTATTTTTCTATGGAATGTGTGAGCATGTTGTGGGTTGTAAGCGGAACCCTGGCCAATCCCAGCCAGGCATAAAGGAATCATTTAGGTTCCCTTCAAAAATCATTAGAATTATTAGTTCTGACTTGAAATGAGTGAAATGCACAAATGCTTGCCAAAGAGAGAGCCAGTGAGTTCTGCTACTTTTCAAAGTCATCAAAGCAGGCTTCTCTGGGATGAAATATTTCAGAGCAGAGTGCCTTACTGTGCGACTGTGCAATGTATATGCCAGGCTGGGACCTCGGCTGTCTCATAGTTCTCTACCTTGGTGCACAAAGAAACTGTCATTAGCCACCATCCTATTGTCTAGCAAGTATGCTTCATGAGGTATCATAAATACCCGTGCTACCTCGGGGTGAAAGACATACACACAGGAGGCCGTCCTTCCTGAAGAAGTCAGCCCTAAATTCGAAAGAGCTCTTCCTGTATCGGCGGGGGGGGGGGGGGGGGGGGGGGGGG
>NC_045452.1:43770198-43822247 GCF_002776525.5 Piliocolobus tephrosceles
GGCATGACCTCAGCTCTCCACTGTGCTGAAGTTGTCCCCCTTTCACAGTATGGTGAGGACTGTTTATTTTACTGATGGTTAAATAGAGGCTTTCTTGACACCTATAATACTAAAATCCTTCTTTCAAAACATGTTGATATGCATGTGGTTTGGAAGAGTACATTTGGATAGATGAAATAAGTTTTTTCTTTTCAATGAGTGTACACACCCACATCGTTCCAATGATTACATATACTTAAAATTTGGACAAGCCTCTTAACCCTGTAAGATCTAAGTGATCTTATCTTTTAAATAGAGGGATTGGCCTTGGCCAGAGATGTTTAAACTGTGGATTGTGAAATCAGTTTAATGGGTTGCAACCAGCATTGAAAGATATAGAATAGAATAGAATAGAATAGAATAGAATAGAATAGAATAGAATAGAATAGAATAGAACAGAATAGAATCGGAATTTTTGTTTGTTTGATTTTTGCCAGTGGCAAGTGGTCGTTTTTAGAAGTGGATTACTTAAAACACTTACGTATATGTCCACTGTGTTGCAATGGAAAATGTATTTAAAATTCTGAAATTTACTTGTGGGGTTGATACACATAGTCCCTTACTATAGATCAGAGCTTTTTTGGGGTGTTTATCTTCCCTTGTCCCTGTAGCCTGCCTCTCCATCCTTCTCCACGCTGCTGTCTGCCCTTGGGGGATAATCTCTGAGGACTGCTTTAGCGGGCCCTCCTGTTATCTGGGCCCCAGTTGGGCTCAGCAGGAAATGGAGAGGGGGTGGAAAGTGAAGTCAGGCTTCATTTCTCCAGCTCCCATTCTGTGGAGTCACTCGAAGCAAGCTGTGTTTCTCCGTTGAGAAATACTCCGTGCCCATCGCACTTCATCCTTCGATCATCTTAGTTTGAATGGGTCGTCTGTTTCTTCTAGAAGTGGGATGAATCAGTGAGGTAGCCTTAAATTACAGTAGTATATAGGTTGTATCCAAAATATTTTTACATCTAAATTATAGGGAAGAGGTAAGGGATCATTGTGGTCTATCAAGCGCTCATCTGGTGATAGGGAGGGTACTATATTTTTTAAAATGTGAGAGGTAGCATATGTGCATTTTTGATGCAATCAGTACAAATATATTTCAGAGATTAGCTAGAATCCCATTTTCTTGACTGAAGGCATTCCTGCATCATTGCCAGGCAATTTAGAAGATGAATCATAGAAAAAAGCCTGAATGAACACATTTTAGTTTATTATAGCCAACCAAAATGTATTGTTCAATTTGACTTTTTCAACCGACGTGAGTGTGAGATGAAATTTCATTTGGATGCTTTTATTTATCTGGCACTCTTCTAGGTGTTTAGGGTGCGTCAGAAAACAAAACATAGATCCCTGCCCTCATAGAGCTTGCATTCTAGCAGGAGATAGAAATTAAACATTCGTTGTCACTGAATGCATCATGCTGAAGTTGCTAAATGCTATGAACAAGAGAAGATCAGGGTAAGGAGGGTTAGGGTTTCTGGGGAGTGGGGGACAAGTTGCAGTATTATACAGAAAGATCGGGTGAAGCCTCACAAAGATGACAAAGAGAGTGGAATAATAGACATCGGGGACTCGGAAAGGCGAGGGGCTGAGAGCGGGATGAGGGAAGATAAATTACTTAATGGGTACAATGGACACTTATTGTATACCCTTTAAGGGATGGCTACACAGAAAGCCCAGACTTCTCCACTAGGCAATATATCCATGAACTTCACTGTACCTCCTAAATCTATGCAAATTTTAAAAAGATGAAATTGGAGCAAACACTTGAAGGGTTGAGGTAGTTGGCCAGGAGAGGATCAGAGAAGAGCATTCCAAGAGGAGTGGACACCCCAGCACCCAGGAGCTTGGCTGGACTGCACAGTCTCAACTGGTGTCCAGTGGGAGAGGGGACAGAGAAGGTAGTAGAGGAAATGAGGGACTCTCTATAAGCTTTGGCTGCTATTCTGTGTAAAAAGGAGAAAACCACCAAAGGATCTGGGCAGAAGAGTGACATGAGTCGACGTAAGTGATCAACACTGTAGCTGATGTGTTGGGAATAGACCGTGGGGAGCCAGATTAGAGGGAGGGAGATCTTTCTGGGGGCTCGTGCTCATCAGGCAGAGACCTTGTTGGCTCAGACCATGGATGGAGCAGGAGGTGGTGAGAGGTGGTTGGATTGTGGTTATCTTTTGAAGACAGTGCCAAGAAGAATGCAGGAAGTTGAAGAGAAGAGCCAAAGATGACTCCAAGAGTTTTAGCCTGATTAAGCTGAAAAATAGCATTCATTCAGCTGATACCTAAGGAAATGGTGGAAATGGTGGCTCTGAGTCAGCCACTGTGCTCTTTTCAAATGTGACAATCACCTTCCAAAGATTCCTCTTCCAAAGGACTATCTAACTGTTTGGGAGAGGACTATCTTCCTCTTCCAAAGAACTATCTAATCCAGAGAATTCACCATGAACTATGAACAGTTCGATACCTCCAACAAAACACAGATGATAAAGTTCTAGCCTAACTTTCTGTCTTCCCGTGTTGATTACTTCATAAATGTGTTTTGAAGGTTATCGTTTACATGGTTGACTGTGAAATATTTTTGAATGAGCCAGATTGCAAGTTTGGTGCCATGTTTCAAATTCAGTTTGTTTGGGTGGACAGCATCTTATTAAAATAACATTTTGTAGCGTATTCCCATGTGCATGTAGCTGTTGCTTCACATGGAAGCAACTAACTACTGATGTATGTAGTTTTGTTACATCTGGTGCTAAAAAAAAGACATATTCAATGAATTATTTTTTAAGATTTGAATATTTTATAGTGCTGATTGGGCAGTAACTGTAGAAAAAGAAAATAATATGAAAAGGCTGCTGTGTACTGTTATTAATCCTAGAGAGTGACTCTTTAATATAGTCCAGATCACAAAAAGTCCTCATGAGATAAGAATTTATAGCCAGAAGGGACTCCGTAAATCAGAGAGCTCAACTTCCAGCATTCAACTGATGAGGAAAATAAGGCACTGGGATGTTAAGCAGCTGAGCCAAGAGTGCCCAGCTGGTTAAGAGAAAGAGGTACCCAGACTCAAACTGGAGTGAATGAGCTCCTGGTTGGTCTGGGCTCCTCTTTCAGGACTCAACAGGATGCCCAGAAAGCATGAAGACCCAGGAATTCTGGAGCAGTGAGACCCATCAGAAGAGCCCCTGTCAATTTTGCAAGGACTGTCCTCCTCTCAGCATCTGCCTCTTTTCCCACTTCAGGCCACTTCACCTCCTGAAGTCTGCCATCAAGATTCTGTCACCCAGCCCAGCCTCCCCCATCAATCCTCAGACTTGGACCCTGGAAGGCTCTGCTTTCCCACCCTCCTCCTCACTCACTGATGCCTCGATCAGCTGCAAGTGATGGGAAAATGGCAAAGCACCAGCTACTCATTTCAGGACTGCCACTCTATACAGGATTTGGGATGCAACCTCCATACCCAGCAGATAACTGGGCTGTGACCACCTACAGAGTAATCTCACCAGTGACAACTGCCCACTGTGTGGCCACCAGTGATATGATTCATCTGGTTTGAAATCTTCTGCTGAGGTCTCCCGCCCCATGCCAGATCACAGAAGTGGATCCTTGGCAAAGACTGACTTACAGCAGAGGAGCTAGTGCCACAGCCCCAAGCGGCCCTGATTCATGGGTCTTCTGCGGGGTTCCATGCTCTCCTGTGTCTCTTCTTCACGTTGTTACAATGTCACCAAAGAGTTTGTCCAAGGTAATCTTAAAGAAACTGTAATTTCTTGTCATGAAAAGAGCACTGGACAAGAAGTTAAGGGATCAGAGTTCTGGAAAGCAGGAATCATAAGCCTTGCGGGTGGACTCGCCTTACAGAGTTGCTGTGAGCAGCGAACAAGTGATTAACATGAGGACGGGCTCTTTGCAGGCGATGGACGGGATTACAATAAAGCTGTGCTGCCTCTCACTTGAGAAGATAATTCCAGTGAGGGGCCAGTTTTCATTTCTTTTCTCATTTATTCAACGCTCAGTACATAGTTTTCCGATGCTTATGGCAAGCAGAATTTCAATACGGCTCCCACGATTTCTGCCTGCTCGTGTGTGGCCCAGCACGTTTCTAGCCGCTCCTGTTGAGGGATTCTGCAGATGTAATTCAGGTCTCAGATAAACTGCTGGGCTCTTCCTCATGAGAGAGATTCACAGCATGACAGACATTCAACATGAGGGAGACTTCTTGATTGCTTGTTTTAGAAATGGAGGGGGCTGTATAGTAAGGAATGTGGGTGGCCTAAATGGGCTGAGGGTGGCCCACAGCTGACAACGAGAAAGGCAGTGGGAATGTCAGTCCTACAGCCTCAAAGAAATGAATTCTGACAATACCCTGAATAAGTGTGGAAGCAGATTTCCCCCCAGTCTCCAGAGGAGAACCCAGTTGGCTAACACCTTAATGTCAGCCTCCTAAGACATGATGCAGAGAACCCAGTCACAGCCTTCTAATCTACAGAGCTGTGAACAGAGAAAGGGATTGTTTAAAGCTGCTGAGTGTGTGGAAGCATGCTACAGAGCAATAGAACACTAGCAAAATGCTCCTAAAGGCCAGAGCTGTGACACCTAGAGTCTTGCATCTTCCTAGAGTTGTGAACACAGGGCCTTGTAGGTTCTCAAATAGTAATGAATCAGGGGAGGGCATTACATGGGTTTCCCAAAGCAGGCACATATTTGGGCTTCTCTGATTCCCTATTATATCATCATACCTCTCTCAAGGCTGACAGAAGGTACTGGTGACAGGGCTTGATGTTTTCAAGCATCTTTTTGGCTGTGCAGAATCCAACAGAGGCACTCAGGGGCACTTTGGTCCCTGAACTTGAACTGCTTGTGAACTGCCCTGGTCAGCTGGCCATCAGTGGTAGAACATGAACTCGATTTCTAATCTAATGAGCTTCCTGCTTGTCTGTACTTTCTTCCTACTGACTTCTTAGTTCTATGAAGTTCAGCCATCAGGGGTGTAGGTTTGTATGTCTGTTTGTTTTCTTTGAGCAAACATATTTCCTTTCTTTTCTTCTTAGGCTATTGGGTTATGTTTTTCCCCAGTCTACAAAGTATCAGAAATTATAGTTAGGGCCATTATTATACTGCTACTCTATTTTTATACAACTTTATAAGACTTTTTTTTTTCTTTTTTTTTATAAGTGCGGTTACATGAAAGCATCTGAGTGAACTTACTTTAATTTCCTCTCATCATTACAGTCCTCTTGAATATTTTCTCTTGTTTCTTGCCATTCCTCACTTGCTGTGTTCACTTTATTGATTTATTAAAATATTCCTTGAGTGTTTTTGAACTTGAAAGGAAAAAGGAACCAGTTAAAGAATGGGGGATCCACCTGGTTCCTCTGAAACATGAAACAAGTGAGGACGGTGCATTTAGAAGTTTTCCAGTTTGTCATATTGAAATTGTCTGGGCGACACCAACACCACTTGCCCTCCCCTTCTGACAACATGAGCCACCTCCCTCTTTGTCAGGCGTGCCGGTTAGGACATAAGATCCTCAGTTTCCCCACCTATGAAAAGAGGCAACAGTTATGCCTGTGTCATAGTGGTATCAGTATTACACCTATTTGTTGTGATGGGGATCAGAAGATGCCACTCTAAACTAGGCCACTTTGGTGTAAAGATTATTTTGGGCTAAAGGCAGTTGAGAATCAGCAGATGCAAGAACAGTTCCTCTACCTACCATTAACACCTAAAGACAAGGCATACATTTTTAGTTTCTCTTTGAGGAGGAACCCACCTACTACACAAGGAGGGAAGAGTGACTGTTTTCATTGAAGAAAGGAAGTTGATGCCAGGATGTGTTTGCACAAGCAGACCTTCCTAAAGTATTCCTTATCTTCCCTGAGTCACTGGATTTCCTAGTCACTTCCCCACTGTTTATCATACCTTGAGACCCAAACTCTTTTCCCTTTATTGAAAGGATGTATAAGTCCCTGAGTCTGCTTCTTTGAGTTTCACTCTTTTCCTGGGAACTCTTGTGCAAGTAAATATTAAGAAAAATTGTGTACCCTTCCCTCTGTTAATCTATCTTTTGTTAGTTTAATTCACAGGCTCTCAGTTACTCAACTTAAGAGAGTAGAGGAAACGTTTTTTCTCCATGATAATGGATTAAAAAATAAATCTTAGCCCAGTATCTAGCATATGACTGGATAAATGTTAGGTATTACATTATTACTTTTCCATCTCAATTCCTTCTAATTTTTTCAAAAATGGACTACTCACCTTCTGTCTTCTTCACTCAGCCTCATCTATTTTGCAAACCCT
Source organism: Piliocolobus tephrosceles (assembly GCF_002776525.5). Taxonomy (NCBI): domain Eukaryota; kingdom Metazoa; phylum Chordata; class Mammalia; order Primates; family Cercopithecidae; genus Piliocolobus; species Piliocolobus tephrosceles. Next base: position 43,776,517 of record NC_045452.1, read on the forward strand.
ACATCTCAAGGGGAAGCTTGGCCACCTCCAGTTCTGAAGGAACTGATTTGTGCCTCTCCTGTCATTGATTACATAGCGTTTCACCTCAACACGGCTTAATCATATCTTTCTTACTGAACTATACATTTTTGAGGGCAAGAAACCTGTCCAAAATATATATCTCCTCTTACGTCTAACTCAGAAACTAACACCTAATAAGGAAATAAGTGGGGACTTCCTGTTTTACCTTCCTCTGTTCTAGTGTCTTACCTTCTTTTTGGAAATGGAACATATTCATCATCTAAAATGAATTTCTGACTTGCCTTCTTCATCAATCACTTTTCAGCATTGAAACAGATACTTATTTTAGTTCCTGTTTTTTCATGGAAAATTCCATTTTTGGGAAGAATATTTTTCCGAATATTAAAGACCTTTCAAAATTTGAAAGCACACTTACCTATCAAATAGATACTTTTTTTTTTTCTTGCACATTAAACACATCTCTCCTTTTTTTGCAGGCGGAGTCATCTATCAGGGCATCTTCATCTCTCTTTTTTCTTGGATTTTTCTAAGTTACGTATTTTCTCTGTAATATCCAAACTAGTGTTTGATAAAATCAATTATATTGTATGCCTGTATTTTTTAAAACATTTTAAAGTCTTGAATATTGAACAAGGTTTTTAATACTCTAAAGGGAAAAGACAGTTTTCATGTTGGTACTTTTATTTCTTTTTTGGCTCTTAGGTAGAAATATTCACGAGGTCATGGACAAAGTAGAAATTCATACTTTGTCTGGTATAATCTACTTCAAATAAATTCCCCTTACTAAAGTTACCTAATACTTACTCTAAGAAAGAACAGAAGAGACATAAGAAAAAATATCTTTTACTGATTAGGAAAACAGCAGATGAAATATTGGTCTCCAAAAATAACAGGTCCGAGTCCATGGAACCTGTAAATGTGACCTTACAATGTAAAAGCAACTTACAGATGTGATGAAGTTAATGATTTTGACATGAAGGATTTTCCTGGTGGGCATTAAATCCAAGCACAAGGATCCTCATAAGAGAGAGACTAAGGGAGATCAGATACACAAAGAGACAGAGGCAGAGATTGGAGTGATGCAGCTATAAGCCAAGGACACCAGAACAATCAGAAGCTGGAAGAGGCAAGGGCGGGTTACCTCCTAGAGCCCTCAGAGTGCAGCCCTGCCCATGCTTTGATTTTTGACCCAGTGAAACTGCTAAACTCCTGTCCTCATAACTGTCAGAAAATGAACTCTGTTGTTTTAAGCCACAATATTTGCAGAAAATTGTTCCAGGAGCCCCAGGAAACTAATGTAATATATAAACTTAAATATTTCCCTATGTGTGTTTATATAGTAAATAAAAATGGCATTATACCATGCATATTATTTTTGTAACATGCTTTGAAATACCCTAAATAACTTCCTGATAGTATTTTAGTGGCTACTTGAAATTTGTTGTATGGATGTTACAATTTATTGAAACAATGTTCTTCTGTTGCAGATCCTAAGAGTTGCCAGTTCTTTGTCATTATAAGTTATAATTAACGTTATACTTACATAATTGTTATTCAATAGTAATCATTATATAATTTATATTATATATCATGCATAATTTTATAATATATAATTTATGTAATTTTAATAAATAAAATAATGTGTTTCAATACAATCTCTATACACATCCATGAATATTTTTAGGATAAAAATACTAAAAGTAGAATTTTTAGGTTAAAAATATACATAGTTTAGAAAACTTTAAAAATGCATGTCGTATGTCCAGGCATTGCCTTTATTCTAACATTTAAATTTCAGGAACTTAAGCCTCTGACCTGAATGACAGTTTTAAACTCCTCCTTGGACCCCCAGAACACATACAGTATTTTCTGTGGTCCCCGTGTGTGCTGTCTTCCCTGTTCTTTTCTCTGTCTGGCTACCATGTGGCTGCAGGCATTCCCCTGACAACACTTGCAGAAACTCACTCAGCTTCCATTGCAGGTACTTGTTTTGAGTTGTCAGTGCTCATTTCTAGCCTGCTGTTTCCAGAAGCTTTCAAGGTTTCCAAAGCTCAACATACCTGAGCCATGCTGGATTTTACACTGGAGCTCATTATGCAGGGGACAAATGGTCTCCTCCCCAGAGGCATTCTCTATTTGGACACAGAGGTCACCCGTAGTTCTGCCAGTGCCCAGAGATTGTCCCTCAGCAGCTATGTTGACAGCTGGTCATCTTCTCTAATCCATGGGGCCAAGGTAAATGCAGACCAACCCAGGCCTGCGAATGAGTGGAGCAGGCTGTGTGTGACTGCAGGGAGGTGGCAGTGAGGTGGTACCAAGGCCAGCTGGAGAGGTCACCTGATTCTTTCCTCCGTACCTGGTCTTGCTGACTTGTGAGAATGAGAGCCTGGCATGGCCAGACCTTCAGGGTTTGCAAAAGGAGTGTAAAATCAATTTCTCTATGTAAAATATCCGTTTTCTTAAGTAACTCTTAGGCAGAAATACTCACAAGGTCGTGTACAAAGTAGAAAGCTGGAGAGGTCACCTGATTATCTCCTCCATAACTGCTCTTGCTGACTTGTGAGAATGAGAACCTGGCATGGCCAGACCTTCAGGATTTGCAAAGGGAGTGTAAAATCAATTTCTCTACCTAAAATATCCGTATGCTTCAGTGAGGAAGCTTTCAATATGTCCTAATGCTACAGGGACAAACAAGGCATATCAGAAGCTAAATCCAGCCTGGGATCTGGGTAGAAGCTCTGCACCTGCTTCTCTGGGCTTCCCCTCTCCTCACTGCTAAGTCATCTCCCCCCAAGCCTCTTTTTCAGTTCATTAGAACAAAGCCTCCAAACATCTCTACGTTAGCGGGACCTTTTCTTTACCTTTGCATAATTCAAAATCTCGTCGTGGTGCTGTGAAGGGGGTTTTCCCCGTCCTGTGCCCACAAGAACGCAAATCAAGAACTGTCTTCTTTAAACTCAATTTCAAGGCACCAATACTTGTTAAATACAGAAATGTTTGAAACTTTAAAAACACTCATATTTGTGGTATTATTTTTTAAATTTCTACTTTCTCCTAAGATTCTGGACATGTCAGTACCAATTTTTAAATTCTTTTTCTTATTTTAATGTGTTTTATTTGATTTTTAATTTTAGATTCTGTGAGTGCTTGTTCAGGTTTGCTACATGAGTATACTGCATGATGCTGAAGTTTGGGTTTCTAATGATCTCATCACTCTAGTAGCAAACAGTGTCCCATAGGTAGTTTTCAACACTTCCCCCAACTTCCTCCTACCTTTTGGAATCTCCAGTGTTTATTGTTCTCGATGTACAGCTCCCACTTAGAACATATGGTATTTAGTTGACATTTGGGTTCCTGTTTCTGTGTTAATTCACTTAGGATAATGGCTTCCTACCAAAAAGACACCTCCACTCATATGTTTATCACAGTACTATTCACAATAGCACAGACATAAAATCAACACAGATGCTCATCAATGGCAGATTGGATAAAGAAATTGTTACATACACACACACGCGTATATATATCACATATATATGTATATTCGTGATACCTATACGATCTCTCTCTCTATAATAATGATATACATGTCTATATAGACCCACACACCGTGGAATACTATGCAGCCATGAAAGAGAAAAAGAAATGCCCTTTGTAGCAACATGAATGCAGCTGGAGACCATTGTCCTAAGCACCAGGTTTTATGTAGAAGGCAAGCTCTGCAGTTCTGTGCCTCTCTTTCTTCTAAACTCTCTGTAGGGAGGAAGCTGATACTTCCCTGTTAAGGACAATCACTTTCCCCACTTCGCATTTCACATTGTGTGCAGTGTAAAAAAGAGGGCTTCATTTCAATTATTTCACCTACATGCGTTATTTGTGCTCATGAGCCTACCATTCCTCTTTCTCTGCCCATTATTTCATCCATAGTGAATTAGCCTTGTACCTTGTGTGGCTTCACTTATTTTGAACTTCAAGGGGGCAGGCTTGTCATGTAGGCTACTGAGGCCTCTTAGCTGCTGAAAGTGTGCACTTTCCTTATGTTGATATATGTTTTTTACCTTTTGCCTTAGGAGAGAACATTGAGATTCATTTAAATAATTTTTAAAATACTTTTTGCTCTTGAGGGGGATAATTAATATAATAGAACATAAAGCTTCCAGAATATATTCCTTAGCTGATATTCTAAAATATTTAATGGTTGGAGCCTTTACATTCCTGAATTGCTTAATCTGCATCGTTGTCTGGGATGTTATCTAACCATGATGTTCTTTAAACACACTCAAAATGTTTAAAGGAAGCCTCCCCAAAGTATCAAAGAAATTTAGCTGTGTTCCAATTTAAATTATCTAGAAAGTTTAATTTAATGAGACATCCTTGATCTCTTCCCTCCTTTATTCTCTATGTCCAATGGGTCTGCATGCTTTCAGTACTACCTTTTTGTTATCCTTTGACTTTTTTCTGTTCCTTTTGTTTTCATTGCTGCTATCTTGGTCCCATCCTTGGCCAGTTGTCTCGGTCTTTACATCTACCTCTTACTCCCAGCAGATCTTTGCAGATTCCAATCCTGTCTCCTCATGGCCACATGTACCCATTCATGTCAGCCTGATCCACATCTTTCTCTGAATCCTCAAGGCTGCAGTGGAAGGGCCAGTGCAGAGCAAGTCCTCTGGGACCTGGTTCTTGGCTCGGGGTTCAAGTCTCATCTCTTGCCTCTCCAGTATTTCTCCGACACCAGAAAAATTAAAGATCTTCAAGGAAGTTAGAAGTAAGATCACTGTCTAAGAGCGAAGCTATACATTAGAACTTGAGGGATTGTGACAGAATCTTCAAAGTCACCCTAAGGAGATGGACTGGGTCATCGGAAAGTGAGCTTCGTTTGTAAGATAATTGAATGTCGCCACACGTGGAGAGCAGCTGTGAGTCAGAAGGGATTTGGTCGATCTTAACTTTAAACATTACGATAAAGGGCCCCAGAGGTACACTGGGTTATATCTGGCAGATTCCCACACATTCTACTTTTGCCATCAGCTAGTAATTTTTACCGTGATCATGAATCCATCAGGGCATCGTAGCCCAAAGACGTTAATGCTGAGGTTTATCTGCCACTGCTCTCAACCAGGGCCATTCAGCACCCCCACTCTGGGACACTGGGAAATACTTGGTGTTTTCATTTGTCACAGTGACTGGGGACCATGCACCGATATTTTAGTGGCAGGGACAGGAGCGCTATTGGCCCTGCAATGCACAGAATGGTGGCCACACCATGAGGGACCACATCCAGCACCGACTGTGCTCCCCCTGAGAACATAGAGCCTTGGTTGTGATCTCAGCTTCCCACTGAGGCTGTGAGTCTTACTCTGTGAGACTGTGACCATGACCTGCAGCTGTCTCCAGAAGAGAGGGTAAAGCAGATGGGGTACTACGGAAACACAAACAGTAGCCACCACAGCCATTTTCTCTCCCAGTAGGGTCCATATAAAACTTATATTCCTATCTGACACTGGGTCACATCCCTCACTGTTTCAAGAAATTAAATGACTCTTAACTATTATTCTTTTATTTAATGTTAAAGATTTAAACCAAATGCATTTGATTCCTAGGGCTACTGTATCGAAATGTTACAAAGTTGCTCTCTTCAAACAACAGAGACTTATTCTGTCACAATGAAGGCCAGACATCTGAAATCAATGAGTCAGCAGGGTTGGCTCCTGAAGGCTCTGGGGAGAATCTGTTTGATGCATCTCTCTGAGCTTCTGGTGTCTGTTGGCAATCCTTGGCATTGCTTGGCATTGCTTGGCAATCCTTGACTTGATGTTGAATAACTCCATCTCTGCCTTTGTCTTCACATGGCTTTATCCTTTGTGTCTCTGTGTCTCAAACCTCCCTCTTCTTTCTCTTCAAAGGACACTTGTTATTAGATTCAGAGCCCATCCTGATCCAGGATGATTTTATCCTGAGCTCCTTAACTTAATTACATCCTCAAAGACCTTATTTCCAAACAAGGCTACATTCACAGGCATCGGAGGTTAGGACATGTACGCATCTTTTGGGGGAGCGCTCTTCAACCCACTGCACTGAGTTCTGTGGTTCTGTCTCTCAGAAGCTAAGGTAGCTTTTCCTTTCCTGGGTGACTTGGTTCTCTAAATTCATAATCCACACCTGTAGAACATGAATCATTCATGATAGACACACTTTCCAAAAGTAAGGCTATGGAACAACTGGGCGGATGGAGAAAATGAACCCCAATTAAGCTCCCTTTTGTGACAAACCTCTTAGAAAAGCATTAACTCTAATCTTCAGTGAAAAGCATTGTAAAATCAAGATTGGATGGGAAGATCGTGTTTGAAATGACCCGGGTTCCCTCTAATGGAATAAAAAGAGGCAGAATTTACTGTGATTATGACATGCTTTTAGCTACACAAGGAGTCAGGGTCAGGGAATTAAGTGAAACCAACAAAACCATAGTCAACTGTGGTTTCTGGTTTTTTTTAGGAGAATTTGTGAATTACAGTGATCAATGGGAGACGGAAATGTTCTCTTTCCATTCACGATAGCTCCAGAGTTTGTGTGAACTAGTCTCTTCCTACCTTTCAGAAGAGCTTTTTTTTTTTCTTTTCCATCTGAACTTTCAGATTTTCTTCTCTTGTTGTTTGAGTTTTGAGAAAGAGTAAGAAATTATGCCCTTGGCTGGGGAGGAGGACAAGAACTCTCTGTGGTTAAACTAAGAAATTAGCACATAATTAATTTTATTATACAAATAAAAAATAATGTCCCCCGGATCTTCACATGGCTTCCTTCCCTGTCAGTCAGGGCCTGGCTCAAAGGTAATGTCTTCACAGAGTTCTTCTCTCTACTGGAAGCATCCTCATCCTCTGTTCCCCTCTCCATCCGGGCTCCCTCTTCTCCCCCGACACAGTCACTTTCTGCCCCAGCTTTCTTTTGCTTCACGGCATGACTGATGTGTTATTAAAGACATATTTATCTGGCTGTGCTCTGTCTTATTTCTAGGCTACAAGTTCCAGGAGGGCAATCGCTCTGATTGTCTTACATACTCAGGACCTAGAACACTGCCTGACACACAAGGGGCCATCAATCGATATGTGCTAAATCCACACGTGAATTTGTTTGCTGTGCCCTGTGTGCACTGGCTCATCTCCTCCTCAGAACAATACTGTGAGGCAGATGCTGTTGTGAGCCAAAATAATTTCCTGGTGAGAAGCAAAGCAGTACTGAAATTAGAGAGGGGCGGTGTTAGACACTTGTGAGAGCACAGGCCTTGGCCAGACTTCCTGGCTACCAGTGCCTGCTCTGCCACTTTCCACTGGGGTGCTGGACCTCTGTTTCTTTATCTGTAAAATGGCGTGATAATGGTACCTGTCTTGTAGGGTTGCTATTATGAGAATTAGATGACATATTGCATTTACTAGGAATAGGACCCAGCACACAGTAAGTACTCAATAAATATTTGCTAGTATCATGCCGTGTTACAGATGCGGGAACTAGACACAGGATTAGGTAACCTGAGCAAGGACATGTGGGAGGTTCAAGAGGAAGAACTGAAGCCAGATCTGACTCCTGTAGAGTTTAAGTCAAATCTTGGCCACAACATTAACTTATTTGATGAATTTTAGGCTACGCTTGAATGAAATTAGGCTATCAAGGGAGTGCTATGCCAATCCAAACCATGAAGCATCTAATGCGACAAAGGGCACCGCTCCCGGTTGGGTCACCAGAGGATGTTGCTCATTTTGGGAAAACAATACTGGCTATGCAAAAGTCTAATGAATTTCATGTTGACTTCCCAGAAATGGTGAATACAACAGGAGCAGCCCAGCCTATGCCAATTTGCCAATAAGTAAGGTTCATTAGACCCACTGCAAAAGATGAGTTTAGTTCAAGCTGTGGTATTGTATGACAAAAAGCAGAAGCCAACCAGCATGGCCAGCCCTACTCAACTGCATCTGCTGCAGCCCAGATCCCGATCTCGCTTTTACCACATGTGTGCGTATCTGCTAAGATCCTCCACTGTGACTTCCTGATTGTTTCTTAATCCGTGGATCAGCTGAGTCCACAGATAATCCAACATCCACACACATTGCTCTGTCTCTTCAGCTTCAACTTACCTTCCTACCTGTGCTTCATTTCACCAACAATTATTGTCATGTGTATTTGGAGCATGAAGCATCTGCACAATTTTAGGGCATTCTTAGGAATGTGTTGGGAAAAAGGGGATGATATTTTAATTTTTTTTCCCCATGGACCTCGTGCAATGCAATTGTGATTCAAAACCAAGAGCTCTGTGCATCATAGCTGTGCTTCATTCATTAGGTATCTTGGTCATCAAGGCTTAAGGACATCTGAAATACTGCCAACCGGGTCTTGAAATTCAAGCCAAAGTGCTGGATCTGTTAACCTTCCTTTCTCATGTGCAGCTTTTAGAAAGAAAATCTATGGAAGACAATTGACCAGCTACTTAACTATAACAGGAAGATATAGAAATAATTTGCTTACATATTTATTTATTTAGCTAATCACTGACAGTTCTGAAACTACCAAACTGAAAAGTAAACAACTTTCTTCTCATTGGCAACATTATTAAAGAACTGCTCTAATACAGCCAACGTAATTATAATAATTTGAACATGTCAGTTTCTCGTGCTGGTTTTCTGATATTCTGCAGCATCATTAATGAATTTCCAAGATGATTTATTCTTATTTCATTTCTCTCTGCCTTTATCATCTCCAGAGAATATTCACATACTTTTCTTATGAAAATTTGTCACTATAAAAGGAATTATCCATTTCTTTCCACTCTGGTTATTGGGTATTCACACTGTGCTCTAAAATACAGTAAAATTCCATATTAATGAAACATTAATTTACATTCTCCCCTATCTTACACCTCTTTTCTGCATACATTGCATCTCCTATGTTTTGAATGTATTAAATTATAACTTACATTGTACTTAAAATTTGGTTTTTTAATCTAGCAAATTACCTACTATGAATACTTCATTTTTGTACTGTACCATAGAGAATATAGCAGGTGAAAGTTTTTATGAAAACTCATAGCAATCATTTCAGTACATCCTTGAAAGACATAGAGCCTCATCTCGCAAGCCCATGGTCAGGGTTTCCTCTACCAAGTGCTCAATGCCTCACATATTTAGGGAGACCTCCTGTGCATTGCCCTAACCAGTGGTGAGTGCTGGGCTGGGAGGACCTCTGTTGGAAAGCCCTTTGTTTGCCAGGAGTGAGGAAAGTCCATATTGACTACTTTATTCTGCTCTTCTGACGCATTTTGTTATTGTTGATGGCATAGCACAGGAAGCTGCCATTTATCAATTTCCTCCAATCTCCTCTTTCCCAGGATCTGTAGCATGTTCCCTTTGCTCAAGGGGATTTGTTGACTCTGATAAGTATTTTTTAGCCTGGATTTTGGTGTATTAGGACGAAAGTGTCCATGCTCAAGTATGTGAAAAGTAAAAAGAGACTCAATTTTGAAAGGAATTAAGAGAAGACAAGGCTAAAAGTAGTAGCTCCACACACACAGGGCAAAATAAAAGGTTATGCTACGTTCACTTTATGTCAGAATTTCAAAATAATTTTTCGGGTTATTTACTGAGAAGCAACTCTCTCTAAATCATATGGAATTGCTGTGATAGAGACTAAGATACCTCTCATCCAAGAGATGTTTGTCTTCCAGTAGTTGAGTCTGAGTGAGTCTCTAATTCAATGTTTCTCAACCTTCCTACTACTGACACTTGGGGCTGGGTAATTCTTTGTTAATGGGAGACTGTCCTGTGCCTTGTAGGATGTTTAGCAGCTTCTCTGATCTCTTCCTGCTAGAAGCCAACAGCACTCCCTCTCCCCCATTTGTGACAACAAAAATGTCTCCGGACAATGCCGAATATCCCCTGGGGGGCAAAATCACCCTCTCCCTTTTGAGAACCGTTGCTCTCATGCAAGGATAGCAAGGATGTTTCAACTTGCTTATTGATAGGCCATGGATATCTGGAGGACTGAGTGGAGGAGGATTCTGAAGGCTCATCTGGAAAGAATGTCTTGGCCAATAAACAAGGTCTTCCATGGGCTTGGGAGTGGGGAGAAGTGCTGTATTAGTCAGAGTTCTGCAGAGATACAGAACCAACAGGATGTGCATATAGAGAGAGAGAGAGAGCACAAAAGAGATACTGATTTGAAGGACTTGGTCCGTGGGACAGTAGAGGCTAGCAAGTGCAAAATCTGCAGGAGAGGGTGGTAGGCGGGAAACCCAAGAAGGATTGCAGTTTAAATCCAAAGGCAGTATGCTGGCAGAATTCCTTCTTGCTTGGGTGAGGTCAGTCTTTTTTTCTGTTAAGAACTTCAAGTGGCTAGATAAGGCCTACCCCCATTATGGAGGAAAATCTGCCTTACTCAAAGTCTACCTGTTTAAATGTTAATCTCGTCTAAAAAAAAATCTTCACAGAAACATCTAGAATAACGTTTGACCAAATATCTGGGCACCATACCCTAGCCAGGCTGACACATAAAATTAGCCTTCACAGGTGCCGACATCCTCTCTAGTAAAAGCACTTTAGATGGGACCTTTCGTAGTGTCATAATTTACCTGCATATGTGGCCAGCTGCAGGTGCATACATTGGGTGGATCCTGGAGGAGAGGCATTCACCTGCTCGTTTCAGGAACAGCGTGCTGTCTCCACTGCTCTAGTCCAATCAACATGTCTGACTTGGCAAAGAAAATAAGTCCGAATATGGCAATAAAATCTAAGACACAAAGGGGAAGAGAAGAGGAGTACTACCAGTAAGAAAGATGGAGGTAAATGTACCCTAGATGGGGAAGGAATGGATTTTAAAATGGAAAAAAAAATACCTGCTACAACAGATGAATCTCACTAACATAAGCTTGAGGGACAGAGGTCAGACACAAAAGCTGTACATTAGAAGATTCCATTTCTATCAAAAGAAAAACAGGAAAATCGATCTGTAGTGTTATGGCTGCCCAAGTGGGCTTTTGTGGGTGCTGCTCATGTTGTTTTCTTGAGCTGGGTGCTTTATCTGCATGTATATCACACATGAATAAAAATGTAAAATGAAAAGGCAAAAGTAGCAAGGAAATGAGAATGGAGTGGGAGGGAAGGAAAGAAAGAGAGAGGCAGAGGAAATGGTGAGACTGTAAAATCATAGGACAGTCACACTCTTGCAGAAATAGTGCTACTGTTAAGTTATAGGCCAGTCTTGCTCTTGCTTTTCTCTACAATACAATATTTTCATAGTAATTATGAAAACATTACTGAATTATTATTTCTTATTAAGGAAATGAGAAGACCCTTGAAAAGAGCAACAATATCCATTTTTGATGACTGATGAGGTAACAGGATGTCAGGACCTCAGGAGGGCCTAAACTACCAAAGCTCTGGCTTTTAAAGCCATCAGGAAACCCAAACCTTCCTGTGACAGGTGCATAAATTCCTCAAAATTCCAGAAAAACTCAGTTAAGCTGGATAGATTTCTTCTTCTTCTTTTTTTTTTTTTTTTTCTTTTTTTGAGATAGAGTCTTGCTCTGTCACCCAGGCTGGAGTGCAGTGGTGGGATCCTGGCTCACTGCAAGCTCTGCCTTCTGGGTTCACACCGTTCTCCTGCCTCAGCCTCCCAAGTAGCTGGGACTACAGGCATCTGCCACCACGCCCGGCTGTTTTCTATTTTTAGTAGAGACGGAGTTTCACCGTGTTAACCAGGATGGTCTTGATCTCCAGACCTCACGATCCACCCACCTCGGCCTCCCAAAGTGCTGGGATTACAGGCGTGAGCCACTGCGCCCGGCCAGATTTCTTTTTAAGTGGAAAAATAGAGTGTTTCAACATGAGCAGAGTACTATGCTAGCAAGAGTAAAAAATGTGTACTGAAGGTAGCTGTGATCTTCAGCAAGACTCAGAAGTGAGAGACTTAGTTTCCACCTGGGGTTGACTGACGACTTAAAAAGTCTTTACCGCTTATTGTATTCTGTAATTTCTATATCTCACCATAATGTGTGAAATACCCACACAAATCATGGCCATGATACAGGTTTACAACTTAGTACATTTCTTCCATTCTTAGCTTCCCTTTTAACAAGGGAAACAAGAGACCTCGATGCTCATAAGCAAATCACTGTTTTCCTTGGTCTTAAGTCAGATGGGAAGCCTCCAAGGAAAACTCCCTTTTAGCCTTTTCCAATTAGAAAGTGCTGCACACTGCACTAAGAAACCGTGTTCTTTCCCACTTTCCATTTACTTTTATTGCCATTATTTATCTGAGAGGATCATATTTCAAGAAAGACTTTTGCTCTAACCAAAAGGGAAAAAATACATTTCTTCTTTAAAATTAGAAAAAAAGAAAATCCAGAAAATTCAGATTCAATAGATGTCTATCATTTTTAAAGAAGTTTTGAATAAGTAGATATTAGGAAGAGTGGTAGCTTATAAAAGCCGCTTGCTGGATAAAGACCTATTTGGAAAGGCTTTTAAAAAGTGCATTATTTACCCACTGGAGCTGTCAGGTTACCGTGTTTACTCAAGGGAAGGCAGATTTTCTTTTTTTTAAATCTGGCCTAAGCTTTTCTTAAAACAGGCTATTGACCGGAATCAACGCAGAGAATAACCTAAAAAGGCATAGGACGGCCTGGCCTTGCTGGTTCCTAAATAAATTGTCAGCCCAAGGTCGTGCCTTCCATTGGTAGCTATTTTTGAGTGGCATAGATCGAATGTGAACATTTGGAGGGCCAAAGTACAGCTACAAAAACATCTCTGGGATGAGAAGTCACTCCAAGAAGCCCCTGAATTCACCTGGCGTCCCCGCAGTAAGCACTTAAAGAAACAGTAGCACATTTTGAATGACCAGTGGCACAGACTTTGATTATCAAAACATATGTCATTGCAATTCCATATATGTGAGTAGCTGATTGTTTATATAATTTAAACACAATTCGATAGGAAATATAATCAATCTGCACTCTTCTCTTTTCCTTCTTAATTACAGACTATTGCTGTAGTCTCTGACTTGCTTTTCTGTGAGAACGATTCGGAAAATATTCTGGAGTGCTTATATGCAACTTAGAACCTTGTTTTCTCAGTGGATGCACTAACTAGAGTAAACCTGGGCATGCTGTTGTAACAAACACATCCACAATCTCAGTGGCTTGACACCACAAAGGTTTATTTCTCACTCAGGCCAAGTCTGCCACAGCTTTAAGAAACTCCTCAAGGCAACTTTCTTCCAAGTTACAACCTAGTAATACAGGTTGCTTCGATCTTGGGGCTTGGCCATGTCAACACATAAACCTTTTCTATAACTGCTGCAGCAAGGGATTGGAAGGACTAGCCTCATGGCTCCAACCCACTGGAAATGGCAAGAAAGTGGAATTCACCACGTGCCTGGGAGGGCAAGAGAGCCCTGGAAGATTAACTACAGTGAGAAAAAGGAAGCAATCTAAGTATTCTCCTTCTAGGAGTGCAGGCTGCTGGGCTTAAGGGCTCATTGTGGACTGATTGGTGGAAACTTCCATCTGATGACTTGGTTTCCTTGAGTATTGCCAACTTTGCCTTGAGTGCCCCATCCACCACTGTACTCCCAGCTCCTGGCACAGTGCCTGGCACATAACCAGTGCTCAGTACGTATTAGTTGAATGAAGGAGGGGATGAGTGGATGGATCTCAGTGCAAGGAGGTCAGGGGCTTAATAGGCCTGGGAGGTTTGGTGAAGGCGGGAGGAAAGGCAGATAGTAGGAATGACCACGCTTGTCGAGGACGTGGACTCAGCCTGTTGCCTCAGGGAAGAGGGTAAAATAAGGAAGGAGGGATGACTTCCACAAGCTCCTGAGATCCTCATAAACTGGAGCTCAGAGAGATGGGAGTGGAGGGAGGGAATAGAGGGGACTCCAAAGGTTCTGAGAACAGAGGTGATCTGGTTGAACTGTGACTGGCTTCAAACTAGGGATACCCCTAAACCCCCAACCGCCACAAAACATAGAACAGGAATTTGAATCTGGTTTTACAATACCCAAGGATGTGTCTCCTCCTCAGAAGAAAAGATACTCATGTAAATCAGCTTTAACTCCAGTGCTAAATCTACCATTAAAATTTTAGGAAGGTTTTTGTGAAACTTGTGAGACAGTGTTCTACTATGGTTGTCCCCAAAATTAGAGTAGGAGCCATTCCCCTGGGATGCAGAATCATCCCATGCTTTTTGATTTATTGAGATAGAATTCACATTCCACAAATTTATCCTTATATAATCCAGGGTTTTTTAGTATATTTTCAAAGTTGTTCAATGACCCCAATTATTGAATTCCAGAATATTTTTGTCACCTTTCAAACAGACCCCATGTCATGAGCGGTCACTTCCCACCCTACCTTGCACCTGATAAGCATTGATCTACTTCCTTTTTCTATAGGTTGGCCTATTGTAGACATTTCACATGCATGGAATTATATAATATGCAAATCCTTTGTTTCTGATTTCTTTCGTTTAGCATCACATTTTCCAGATTTATCCATGTAGTAGCATTAAATAGTCCTACTTTCCTTTATTGCTAAATACTATTCCATTGCATTGATAGACTGCATTTGTGTGTTCATTCATCAGTTGATAAACATTTGAGGATCAGATGCTTTTTTCAGGTGTATTCCATTAGGTTCTGATCCGCCAGCTCCATTTCAGTGTGTCTTGAGGGAAGCCCTCTATGTTGGACCAGGCTCTGCAGGACATCCTAGGGTGTATCAGTATGGTGGTCTGGTTTCTAATCCTGCTTTCTCCAAGATCAAAATATCTTGAGTGGCCATGAGAATGGTTACTGTGATTTCCAGGCCCTGAAAGTCCCACTTGAACACAAGTATTTTTCTGACTGCCTTGGCAAGGTGAAACGTACATTCTTGACTGTAATTTCGCCCACAGAAAAGGCTCTGATAAAGAGTTATGCCTGGGATATGTATGGATTTATAGAAAACCTCCCCAAAAGCGCATGTTAGCACCTGCCCTGAGACTTGCTGGGGTGAGTGCAGGGTCTCTTCCCAGCACAGATCACAGTCAAGTTGATTACCAGGTGGGAAGGTTTGCCTTGTCTAGCCAAGGTAAGATAAGCCAGAAGGCTGATCTTGGGGAGGTCATGGCACTTGGAGGCAGGGACTTGGGCTCAGGGCACTGAAGCGGGCACCAGGAGGTTTAGTATGGAGGAGGGCAGCCAGGGCAGCTCAGACCTGATGGGTGTGTAGAGCAAGAAACTACAATGTCAAATTCTCAGCTACAGCTTCATGATTTGCTTTTGTGATTTACATACTGTGTCTACACACATGCAAGAGCATATCTAGGACTGAACATGGACAGCAAAGTGTATTGTGCTCATTCTCAATTTAAAGAAACAGTGAGGGAAAAAAGGCATCCAGATTGTAAAGGGATTTTCTCCTGTTCTCTTGACCTGAGATAAAAACCAAGTTCCCCAGCCTTCAATACAATGATGCCAGCTGCCTATACTCCTTATATTGTTAAAGTTCTCCTATGAGGAAACTGCCCTAGGCCACTAAGTGATGGAGAAAGTGCAAGCATCTCTGTTTAGGGCTGTGACTCTGTGCTTCTTGGCAGGCCAGCCTAGACTTAGAACCATTGCCAGGTGGAGGGGCAACAGGTAAGGTCACAATCGCAGTGTTCACATTGGGATGTGGAAATCATACGTCTTCAGCCTATCCTGCACTTCCACCCCAGCCACTCTTTTATGGGATCTTGGATACTCAGGGCTGTTTGTGTAATTGCTTCTTGTAAATGAGCTCCTACTCTGTAACACTTTACAGTAAACCACTCTCCTTTGCCATCTGGTATCCAGTTGTTTTAACTGGGTTTCCAGTATTTGCATCAGTCATTTACAAGAACCTTTTCAACCTTTACAAAATAAAATAATTGAAGTCTATCCTTTCAACTTCACATTTGTTTCAGAAAGGCTTTGAAATCAAGGCACGGAGGGGCTGAAAGACAGGAGGATGTGTAAAGAAAAGGGCTTGGCTTTTCTCCCTCTGAGATGGTCAGAAGGGCTGCCTTGGAGGTGCGGTGTCCTGCACTGGAGGGGTTATTGCCTCCATTATGGGCGAGTCTATGGAAAACCTCTGCCCTGCCATGGTGAGTGGAGAGGCAGAAGAGCCGGGGAAAGACGTGCTCCTCCTTGATCCTGGGTCCGGGGTCCGCAAATCTTGTCTGAGTATAAACTGCCTCCCTCCACGCCTGCCCCGCACTGCCCGTGATTCTTCATTTCTCACTGTTTTTCTTTCTCCCGCTTAAACTGTGCATTCCTGCCTTGCTCTGAGGGACAGGAAGGGAAGAGAAATCCACACGTGTATGGTGCTGATTCTCTTCAGCAATGCCTGTGGTACTAAGGGGATTGGGGCCTTGTACCAGATAAAGTGGGTGGATTTTATCTGCATCCTCTAAGCAGCACAGAAGTGAAAACATCGCAGTTGCAGATAAGAGCATAGTTGAAAAGAATTTGACATTTTGACCATCTGGCCACCTTGTGTCTTTCTCTCTCCGGTTCTAATCCCTTTAAATGACATGGAGGCTTCTAGAAGCCTAAGTAAAGGGGAGTTTTAATTTAAAAAGTCCTCTCCATGGCTTCCCTTGCTCCTGTCTCCGTATGCAGTTTTCCATCCTCCACTCTTTTCACCTTGAGTGGTTCTGTCTCCCATTCACCCCCTACCCACTCCCTTTCTTCTGACCAAACCTTGGGAGCTCCATCAGCCCCCTCCCCACACCTCATGATGAAGGTCTAGTGGCTGGCTCAGCAGATCAAGTGTCCCACCTCCTTAGAAGGCTGGGGTAGGGGTAGTGATACAGATACTTAGAACTGAATACTCTTCAACCTAGTGGAAGAGAGAGGGACCAAGACAAAGATCTGGTTGTTGCGAGGGGTCTGTGGTCTAGCGGGGTGCTGCCAGAATTCTACCTGGGGCATGTATGGTCACGTTCACATCATACTATATTTGAGACTTTGGTTCAGAGCTGCCCTGTAACTTTCTCAGTGCCTCATGGGCCACTTGTTAACCCCATTCCATTAGGTGAGAGGTGAGGATATGCTTCCTCGAAAACCTTGGTTTTCTTTTCTTTCTTTTTCTTTTTTTAATTATATTGTAAGTTCTAGGGTACATGTGCACAGCCTGCAGGTTTGTTACGTATGTATACATGTGCCATGTTGGTGTGGTTTTCCATTTGTTTCCTCATCTCTTGCTTTTCAGTATCTTTCTTTGTCATATACATATTCCTGGCTTTTTTAAGCCACACAAGAAAGTATGTCTTTATGTCCAAAGAGAAACTGTGGGTGGGAACCGTTGGTGGTTTTGAGTAAGAGTTTGCGTTGTTGTGTTGCTGTTGTTTTCTGTTAACATAACTAAACAAGGCTTCACTCACAGTATTTCCTAGTGGTATTTTCTAAACCAAGAAGGCAGAGGCTGGTTCTTAAGTTTGAAACCATGGGTTTCGTGGACCCTGCTGAGGGTTAACTAAATATTGTATTCTAAAGAAAACATGGGGTTCGTGTAGGAAGTGGATTCTATCACTGAAGCAAACACAGAGAAGATCCACCCGGGAGGACTGGGTCCCCTCAGAGACTGCGGTTTAAGCCAATAGTCTCTGGCAAATGCATTCCTAAGTAATGAGTTCCATCCACATTAGTGCCCAGAACATTCAGAATATTCTGTGAGGCAGGCAAGGCAGTTCTGGAAGGAAAGTTTCGTAGCTTTCATCAGCTCACCAAAGGGGCCTGTAAGAATGACTATGGCACGAAAGAGTTTCGTTAGTTCTCAGTTTGAGTCACATAATCATAAAATGGCATCAGGGAAAAAATTAGGATTAGTAGCCCTGATGGCAAAGGCTGATCTAGAAAAACTGTGTTTACAGAAGAGTCGTAGGATTCGACAGCACATTCATCTGGCACGTTCACAGGGTGCCATATCTTCATTCAGTCAAGCACCTAGTGTGTTATAGCCACGCACTTATTTGAGGACACGGCTTTCTGTGCACATGCTTGGCGGTTTGCCCACTGAGGCACCTTCCTGCTGCAGGCTGGGTGTGACTCCCCTTTAAGGAGGAAATAGACCTGAAATGAATCGGAGCCTGTGCTGAAGCCGATGTCCAGTGTAAGCAGAGCAGGCCTGGATTTTTACCGCTTGGTGTTCCAAGGCAACGTTTTGCTGAGAAATATTAAGTGTAACCAAATATTACAGGGAACACACTGTTCCTGCTGTATTTCCAGGGCATCTGATCAATGGGAAAAATGAGAAGTAGAAATAAACAGAAGGGACAGAGAACTGAGCCGGCAATTGGGCTCAAAGGCAAACCGAGTAAAACAGAGGAAATGATTTTCAAAGTAAATACAGATAACTGGGGAAAGAAAGACGAATACTAAGCAGAGAAGAAACGTCGGACTGTCTTGCTCCGGCCTGGGTTGGGCCAGGGAGCATGGTGGGGCTGTGCTGAGAATTTTCATCTGGGGCCCGGTCTCTCAATAAGTCCAGCTGTCAGAGGCAATGCCAGGAGCAGGCGAGATGAAACACAGTCACGGCGAGGGGTGCAACCTCCAAGAGAAAACCCAGCACAGTGGGAGCTGCTGAGGAGCTGCTGCCAGCAGCCCAGGCAGCCATGTGGCCCTGCAGGACTTTATTTGAAGAAAACACCGGGTTCTTGGAGGACGTGGATCTTGCCATTGAAGTAAACTCAAAGAAGATCCAGCCAAGAGGATCAGGTCCCCTTGGGAACTTTGCAGTTTTAGCCAATCATTTCTGTCACTGGAGTTTTTTGCACGTTAGCTCCTGGAACACTTAGAATAGTCAGTGATGTGGGGGGCATGTGTGTAGCTTAAGCCTCCTCCATAAAGCAGGTTTTCTCAGCCCCAGCGCTGTTGATACTGGGGGTAAGATCATTCTTTGTGGTGGGGGCCCTGTTGCTGTCCATTGCACAATGTTGAGCAGCATCCCTGGCTTCTGCCGACTGGCTGTGTAGCACTCCCCCAACCCCACCTCCACTGTGTCAATCCAAAATGTATCCTGACATTGCCAAATGTGCCCCGGGGCAGGGGGCGGGGTGCAGTCACTCCCTGTTGAGAAACATGGCTATAGATGAAGAAACTAAAACCCAGAAAGTCTCCGTGGCTCAAGTAATTGATGCAAAGCCAAACCTGGAACCCACTAACTACAGAACTTTGAAGGCATCTTGACCTTTTTCTGTAACTACCTTCTCAACTGAAGAGGAATAGCTATGTAGAGTTCAGTTTTCCTAGTCAGATTCCTGGGTTCAAAGCTGGGCTCCACAGTTAACTTGCTGTCTGTGTGAGCTTGGCTGTTACTCCATGTCTTCATCTATAAAACAGCTTCAATGCTAACAGTATCCACTTTACAGGGAATGAGATGAGTGAAACAAGATAGGCCAACCAAAGAGTGTGGTACCAAGCCTTCTTGCTACTGGGAAGTTCTTGATAATGGCTTGGGCCTGTCTTGACTACATACATACTATGCACTCTAATGAACACTTTTTAGTTTCCTTTGCTGATGTGGTTCCCTTTATCTACAATACCCTTCCACCAACTTCTTTATATGGCCAACTTTTTCCTGCCCAGCAAGAAGCAGTTTAAATGTCATCTCCACAAGGCTAAGGGCTCCTATACTCTGTCCCCACAGTAGCCCCCAAAGCACTGTATGCCTTCAAATGTCTGTGTTTGTGTCTGTCTTCCCAACTAGACCTGCTATGAGCAAGTAGGCCAAGGACCCTATGTAATAAACTGCTATTCTCCTGTGACACTCAGTGAATGGATAGGATCTTGACAGGTAGAAATGCGAATGGAGGGTAGCCTGCTGGATTGAGAGAGTCTTATGAGGTGAATGGTGGAGACACCAGAGAGCAAAAGAGATGATCAGAAAATTTCGAGAGCTCAGTATAAGGCATGAGTATCAGTTGAGTCTCCTAGAGCAATCTCACTGAAGTCACTTACCAGCCATATGCCTTTGATGGGGATAGGGTGTCAGGAGTGGGATGGGTTGGGGAATGGCTTGATCAGAACTGTCATAGAGAGATTAGACTGGCAATAGTTTGCAGTATACATTGGATTAGACAAAGTCCGAGGGCAGGGAAAGATTAGTTAAGCAACTTCGGGAGACAGGTCATGGAAGCAGAACTATAAACACAACTGTAAAACGCCTTCGAGTTAAGAAAAGTGTGAATATCAGACGAATGGTGGCAAATGATCCATCATTGATTGTTTGGGAGAGATGAAAGAGAGGACGAGCTCTCAAAAGTGGTATGAGTGTTTGGGGGTATAAGAAGTTTGTGTTGCTGGTGAGGATCATTGCATAAGGGAGTGGAGATATCAAGGAAAGTTCTTGAGTCTTCTCTGGACATTTTTGAAAATAGAGATGACCCTCCCCAGTCAGAGGTTACAAGTGACCCAGCTGAAGGTAGGAGTGGGGCATGTAGGGCTGGGGGATGGAAAGGGTGGTGGAGAAGGACAAATATGCCTGTGCCTTTATCCTGGGAGTAGGAGTCATTTCTCACAGCTGGAACTAGAAATCCCAAATAATGTCTCAGACCAGTTAGGTCTTATTTTCAAAGAGACATTTTGAACTTAAGGAGAGATGTTTGAGGACTGCTTGGAGAAACCAGACTCAATTGCAGAACAAAGAGACCCAGCACCTTGAATCATTTCAGGAGGAAGAGGCTTTAAATGCCTGTTTACATAGATCCCTGCAGTCCTGAAACTTATACATATCCCAGATGTAAAACCATGTCTCAGTCTCCTTCCAGACCTTAGATATAAGGAAAGTATAGTTCAGGCTTTAAGTCTGCCTCTCTTAAGTCATAGCCACATTTTCATCTCTGAGTCTCATAAAACATTTGTCAAATTAAGGAATAAAGTCAAAGCCTCCTTACCTGGTCTGGTTTCAGAGGCCTGGGTCTGAGGCTGGGATCAGAGGCTGCTCTGGGTGGCATGCTGCAGCTCAAAACCGACAGAGAGACCTCACTCCAGAGATGGCCTCTGGCATCCGCAGAGGTTCAGGGAAGCTGGTAGGTAGCTAAGGAAAGAAAACAAAGGAGATCTGAACTCTGAAGTCAATGCTTACCGTCTTCAAGTGTGGCTGAGGTCTGGCCAGGCAGGAGCCTGGTGCAATCTCTGTGGAGTTTTGCAGGAGCGAGCAAATGAGCTGCTGGCCTGGTGCTAAGCCCTTTGCCCTCACCTGGGCTTTCAGAAAGGGAGCTGGTATCCTGAATTATTGATGCCTGCTTAAGTAAATAGTTGCAGAAAATAGGAGGAACCCCCTCCCCTCCCGTCACCATGAGGAAAAAAAGAGGAGGAGGGAAGCACTTATTTCAGGGATGGTAGCAAACTTAGAATACTCATGGAAGACCTGGGCCAAATACGTACTGCACATGGAGCCTCGTTTGCAGCTTCCTGCCTAGAGATCCTCTCATTTTTGCTCCCGAAATTAAGACTATGAGTAATGAACTGGAGGATATCACAAATTAGACAATCTAAGCTAATGCCAAAAAACACATAGTACTAATAATTACAAATAACATGCATGAAAAGTCTTTACGAAAGAAAACAAAGAAGAAAAAGGGAAAAGAGCAAATCATGGTGTCCTGTGGTCTGATTGGCTGAGGGAAGGAGGGTGGCCCCTTTCCAGGAACCCTGAAAAATGGCTCCAGGGCAAGGAAAAAGATGAATGAAGGCAGTAGAGAGAAAACGATGACTCTCCGTGGTGGCAGGTGATGAGTAAGACAGAAACAATTGATCAGGTTTATCTTTGCATTTTTATCTACTTGCTGCACATTTTTAACACATGAATTGGGGAAGACTGTGCAGTAAAATGGTGGTGCTACCTTCTCCATGGTGGTGAGACCTGCCTCTCAGAGGACCCCTAGTTCTGGGGTGAGCCACCACCATGGGGTTTATTGCCTTCCAAGTGGGCCCACCAGAAGGCTCAGTGCTCATATGATAATTTATGCATTCAACCAACACGTCTGGAGAGCCTACTGTGCACCAGGCACATGCCATGTTGCACCAACTGAGATGAATAAATCGTGTTTAAGGAGTTCACAGTCTGGTCATAAGAGCAATTGAGAATATACGACTGTTGGCTTAAGTACCTCCATTTACTTTGAGTAACGAGAGTTAATTGAACACTTTTTGCACTTCCCCACAGCTCTTACCAAGCCTTTGGAGGTTTCAGACCATTGCTGCTGCCAAGTGTAGCCCACCAGGGACAGATCCTATGTTTAAAAGAATAGTTTTGTATTTCCTCCATAGAGTTGGTTAGCAAATGATATTCAAAGAAGTGGGGTTATGCAAATAAAAATAAGATGTTAAATGAAGAGAAAGATACACACGAGCAAACACAGAGACAGTCAGTCCTTTGTTCCTTCAACAAATATATTTGAGTACTCATATGTAAGATAGTACATTAGGTGCTAACCCTGAAAGAGGGTACAGGAAGACGTTTATGAGGCCCCAGTCATCTGGTGGTTCTCCATGTAGTAAGAAGACCAAACTCAATCAGAGTTCAGGCAGTGTGCTAAATGCTGCATATGCAGATGGCATATAGAGTCAGTGCTGTAACGTTTCCAAGCACAGGCAAATTATATCCGGCCACAACAATCAGGGAAGACTTTGCCAAGGGGGAAGATAACTTCTGAGAGCATTGAAGGGTAAGGTGGAATTTTGAAAGTGAAAATGAGAGGGAAAAGCATCCCAAGCCAAGGCGGGAGAAGTGGGGAGGGAGGTGGGAAACAGAACAGAAGGGACAGCAGGAATAGCCTTGGAGACACTAAGTCCAATTTGACTGACACATAGTGGGGCGTGGCCACATCTTCGTGCTGACAGCTCTCAGCCTGCTCCAAGCTGGCATCACCATCATCTGTTCGCTGGGCACTGCCCAGGGTTGCCTGTGGAACTCCCTGCTTCTGCTCTTGCTACCTGTTCCCCATCCCAGTGCAGTCTCTGTGGAGTGGCCAGAGTGGTCTTATTTAAACATACATCACATTATATACCCCCAAGCAAGAGACCCCCATATTACTTCAAATCTCAACTCACCTCTCTCTCCCACCTGCTGATTCTGCTCCAGGCTTAGTGGTATTCTTTCTGCTATTCACACCGACCAAGTTCAGTCTCACATTAAAGGTTTCAGACGCAATTTGCCAACAATGCCCTTCCCCGATCCTTTGAATACCCGGCTCCTTCTCAGTGATTCATCTAACTACTATTGATTGATTGCTTTTCAGTGCCACCCACTGTGACAGACTGGGAAGAGGGATTCAAGGAGCTTCTGGTCTTGACTGGAGTGTCCCCTGGAAGACACCTTCCCCAACTATTCTATCGGAAGCAGCTATTAGTGGCCTTTTCCATCATGTTTCTTTCCTTTATAGTGTTTTTCTCCAGCTGTAATTATTGGGTGGACCAATTGTCTAGTCGATTTGCTGTCTTCCTAGTAGAAGTGAGCTCTGTGAGGATGGAGATTATGTCTTATTTTTCATCCTCAGCATCTAGCAGAGCACCTAGCACATCAGTAAATATAAATCTGTGTTTAATGAATGAATAAATAATGAGAAACAAAGCCTGGACAGATTGATGAGGACCATATTTTAAAGAGCTGTACTGTAGGAAAAATCTTGACTATATACCGTGGTGTATAAGACAGAGAAGAGGCCTGCTCTCCTGGGCTTGTGTTTTAGACCAGCATTGTCCAGCGGTACTCTCTGTGATGACGGAAATGGCCCATATCTGCTCTACCTAACATGGTAGCTGAGAGCCACGTGTGGCTACGAGCACTTGAAATGTGATTGCTGCCACTGAGGAACTGAATCTTGTATTTTATTTAGTTTTAGCTGATTGAAATCTAAATTGTCACATGCAGCTATGGGCTGTTATATTGGGCAGCATCATTCTAGATGGCCACAACTGCCTAATAATGTACATCACTTACAACATAGTCTTACTTTGGATTAATGTCACCTCTTTTGGGAAAATGCCAATATTTTTTAGTTTTTTTTTTAATTTTTAATTTTTCTAATTCCTTCCCTTTAGCCCCATACCCCTTGGCCAGCCAGGGTTTTCTTTTCAAGATAGCGTCTAGACAGAGTGGGTGGCCTATGTTGTCATTAGGGCAGTGGTAGAATGGGGTCCTCATACCTGGATACAGGTACCCTTTTCTTCTCTGAGTCCTCTTGACTTCTTGAACACATCCTTATCCTAATTGATCACAGGATGCTCTGTCGGCACTAACTGCTGATGTCCACAGCTGCCAAAGCCTGCCACTGCATGTCCCATGCATAGACAAGACACAGTGACCTTTCCTGGAGCCCTGTTGGACCTTACCAGCAATGCAGCCCTGCTGCTCCTCAACCTGTAGCCATCCTACCTCTGCCCCAGGATGTCCCTTGTACAGCCTCGCCTACAGGGCACCATTGCTTTGCTCCTCCTGAGTCCCCCATTGGGAGCATAATGTATATGATGTAGGAACCAGGAGTCACTGGGAGTCCTCTCTGCTCTAGGCTTAAATTTAAATCCCATGCTTCTTCTGCTTACCCTTGCATAGGGTGATGGCGCCTGCCTCTAGCTGGCATAGGTGAACTTATGCCCTGAGCAAGTTCCCAATTGTAACATGGTGAGTTTGAACCGCCGTGTATTCTTGCAGAAGCCCCGTTTCCTGATACTCTCACTTCCATAGCATCATCGCCTGTACTTTAGGAATGCTTTGGATGTCTGGCCAAGAGTAGGAGTATCCCCATGGGGCAGTTCTTACTTGGCTCAGCAACTCTTATGGCGTGAGTGGGCTTCACTTCCACTGGGTGACACACAAAGGCCAGGCAGCCCAAATCCAATGGACAAGCCCGCCTGGCAGCTGTGCTCTGTGATGTTCTCTAAGCGGTCTGCAGGTGTCGGCTGAACTTCCACATCAGCTGTGGCTGGGTGAGACAATCGATGACTTAAAAAGACCATGTTCTAATGAGATCTGTTAATTGACTTACTTCTAGTCATCTGTTAATCACCCTTGCAGGCTCTTAGCCCAGCTAGAATTTGCTTCTTAAAACCCATGGACTCCAAAGAAATCAGGAATGGGTTTTCTGTAACAATGCATTGTCCGTAAACTCCAGTGACTGAAGGAAGGATGGGATGGGAGTGGTCTAGACTACTTCCAAGGTGCACACAGCCGTCTTCTGTACAGTCCATAGCAATAAATGTCTAGACACCAAGAACGCTGCACAGAGAGGTCCAGGAGGCAGGGACCACAGGGATACTCCCAGGAAAAGGAAGACTCTGAGGTAAAATGGTCACCTATAGTCCTGGATAATGGCAGCCAAAGTGAGTTTGGGGACCAGAGGCTCCCAAAACAAGACCCAGCAGCGGGCTACATCAACAGGCATCATGTCATCCTAGAATCATAACCCCAAACTGGGGAATACCCCAGATTCCATCTAATCTACTAGACTCTCGCCCCTCCTTGACGTATGTTTCTCTGAGTCAGCCGGGTTGATAAGATAACAACATAGCCTTTCAGAGAGTCAGCAGCAAATGTTTGCCAACAATGTTGGTTCTGCTGAGTTTCAAAATGTCGGGGGTGGGTGGCAGTAACCAGCTTCTTTTGAAAAATAGCATCCCAAAGGCACTGGAACGGTGCAGTTCTTCCTGATGTCTTTGCTTCTTTCAAGCCGTCATCCCTTCCCCCACATTGTGCAGTAAGTGCTTCCTCCTAACTGCATCTGAAGCTCAGCACTCTGAAGCCTGGGATAACCCCAGTCCTGCCTACCGCTGCTGCATCTGCGCTCTGCTGACCATTTTCATTCCTGAGATGTACCCAAAACTTGAGGCTCCTAGAAGGAGTTCATACATGAGCTGCACCGGGCTGTGATCCTCCTGCTCCTACCTGTGGTCATGATGCTGCTGCCTGTAATGCCCCATGGCTGTGCATCTCTGAGAACTCTGCTTAGCCCTGAAATAATCTCTCTGACCCAACCATTCCAACCAAAGTCAGCTCCTCTACAAAGTGTCTCAAGCCAAAACAAAAAAGCAAGAAATACACAGCTGTTGATTCTTGGACCATATCAGAACTCTTCATGTAATAAAAGTTGAGTGTACCTTCCTTGCTTATCCCATACAGTTAGGGAGAAGCAGATTTCTGTGGTTATAGGTGGGCTCTGACGTTACAGAGAACAAGATTCATGTCCCAGGTTTTCCAAGTACCATAGCTTCTGTGAGCCTTGGTTTCACTATTTGTAACGTAATGATGATAATATTTTCTTCCTGGGCTCTGGTGGAGATGTGCAGCCCTTACTAAAGTGCCTCTCCTTTTGGTAAGTGCTGCAAATGGGTGCTCTTGCTAGTTTTCTGGCAAGCTTGCACTTACGGGCACCCTGAGACCCTCTGAAGAATGTGAAAGGCACGGCCTGGGCCTCTCACTCTTCAGCACTCTCTACCACAAAATTATCAGAAAAGAAGTCAAAAGTAGCAAAGAACACACAACGGACAACTGATAAATGGAAATACGGTAGCTGAGATTTCCCGAACCTCCTGCTCTGCTCACTGTCCTCCATCTGCTCCATGGTTGGTTGAGCCATTTGAGTCCAGATATCTCATGGGTTTCTGCAGCTGGTGGCCAGTTTCTAGGGCTCTGACCTTCCCTGAACCTCAGTCTTGGCCAGCAACTTCAGACTTTCTGAAAGCTATCCCCCCTCTGGATATGTCTTAACTTCCTGATTCCATTTCAAATCTGCCCTTATATTCACAGTCCCAATCTAAGGGAAGGCAGAAACCCTCAATCCTTTTTAAGAGATGCCATCTTTGTGTATTTTTTCAATCAGTGTTACCTTTCCCTCCCCACTCCTTGCCCCTTGCTCAGTAACAGGGAGGTATCTCTGGAAAAAGACCCCTGGAATTACTCTCCCTAATCAGTTTGTGGTGCTTCCCTCTCTGGTGTCATTTCTGTCATCTTTGCTTGTGCAAGCTAAGGATGGACCATCACATTTTTTTTTTAATTTTACTTTAAGTTCTGGGATACCTGTGCAGAACGTGCGGCTTCGTTACATAGGTATACATGTGCCATGGTGGTTTGCTACACCTATCAACCTGTCATCTGGGTTTTAAGCCCCACATGCATTAGGTATTTGTCCTAATGCGCTCCCTCCCTGTGCCCCCCACCATCTGACAGGCCCCAGTGTGTGATGTTCCTCTCCCTGTGTCCACGTGTTCTCATTGTTCAACTCACACGTATGAGTGAAAACATGTGGTGTTTGGTTTTCTGTCCCTGTGTTAGTTTGCTGAGAAGGGCCATCACATGTTATGTTAACAATTTTTCATTGCAACCATCTTATCCTTGTTATCATCTTCAGTTATCTGGCACCAGCCATTCAATAGAAATTACTTACTGAAAATGACAGTTTATATCTCTGAAAAGGGAGCACTAAGTGTATTGGGAAACAACAGTTCATATTCTTCTGAGAGATAAACAGCTTCTGCTGATTGGCCCCTAATGTAGCAAAGCAATCCAGCTGGGGAGTTGGAAGCAGATTCCCACTGAGAGCTAAAGTATAAAATCATTCCAACAGGGAGCTTGAGAGTAAACCCGGGAGATACCCACTTTCCAAAGCTTACAACATAGCATTGTTCCGCATGAAGACAACAACAGTGTGTTGCAAACACTCTGCATGAATCCTATTACCTGGAAGTAATGAGATAGGTTTCTGGCAAATTGTTCTTGTCTGAACATCAAGGCCAGTAGGAAATTTCAAGTATTTCAATGAGACGTTCCACCGTGTATCTGAGTGAGGTTCAACAGCACAAAGCTAAAATTTGTTGATGGATGATACAGTGATAAATATTGCTTCAACAGCCTAGAATATAACATCTTAACGATTTAGATACAATTCCGAGGGATATCAAGGGTGCACCCTTGTGTAAACTATGAACTTTGGGTGATAATAATATGCCAAGTTAGAGTCACCAGTTGTAACAAATGTACCACTTTGGTAGGGGATATTGATAAAGTGGAATGCTATGCACGTTGTGGGGTAGGGAGTATATGGAAAATCTCCGTCTCCTCCCTCAATTTTGCTGTGAAGCTAATACTATTCTAAAAAAATAAAATCTATTTTAAAAATATAATACAGTCTTAATTATAATAGACAAGTAAAGGGAAGACTCTTCCACTAAATTATTTTTTCATCAATTGATGGGCAAGTTGTAAAAACAAAGGACTACTTACAAGGTAAAATGGGAAGTGTTGGTCTTGCTGACACCTACCCTGGAGAGTTAAACAGGAGTTCTGTCTTATCGCACTAATATTCCTAGGGACACTTTTGGGGTCCTCTTCTTTGTTTCTGTTTTGTTTTGTTTGTTTGTTTGTTTGTTTTTTGAGATGGAGTCTTGCTCTGTCGCCCAGGCTGGAGTGCAGTGGCGCGATCTCCGGTCACTGCAAGCTCCGCCTCCCGGGTTCATGCCATTCTCCTGCCTCAGCCTCCTGAGTAGCTGGGACTACAGGTGCCCGCCGCTACGCCTGGCTATTTTTTTTTTGTATTTTTAGTTGAAATGGGGTTTCACCATGTTAGCTAGGATGGTCTTGATCTCCTGACCTTATGATCTGCCCACCTTGGCCTCCCAAAGTGCTGGCATTACAGGCGTGAGCCACCGCGCTCGGCCAAGGGGGGGTCCCCTTCTTTCTATGGGAACTGACTGTTGTGTAAGGTGGCTCTGCCCTTTAGTCACAGCTGGTTGGACCAGGGAGTACATTTTGACCCAGCTTGAGCCAATCATCTTCTCTGAGAGGGTCTCTAGTGCAACCTGAGAAGCAAAGAAAGCCAATCTGGAGACAGACAGAAAGAAAGAAAGAAAGGAAAGAAAGGAAAGGAAGGAAAGGAAGGAAAGGAAAGGAAGGAAAGGAAGGAAAGAAAGGAAAAAAAGAAAGAAAGAAACATGCAGAAAACCAGAAATAAGCCTCCATGTACTGCCAAGGACGGAAGGAGTAACTTTTGTTGATAGCTTTATAGTTTGTGGTTCCTGTCTGTTATAAAAACTGACTGTACCTTGTTCCTAGGATTCTTGAGATGCATGCTTCCAACTATATTGCCCAAATCTTTGATAATTCAAGTGAGTTTGTTTCTTTAGAAAAAAAATGACCAAAAAAATTTCTTTAAGATTCCTTTTTAATATCTGTATTAATTAGGATATATATCATTTGTCCCTCAAATAACAAAACTCTTGACATCTCAGTGATTTAAAATAATAAAAATATAATTCCGGCTCACGCACTAGATGTGGATGGTCAGTGAATGACCTTTCACAGGTACACACAGAGACCCAGGACCCTTCCAGTTTGTGGCTCCTGATTCCTTAGGGTGCCCCGGTTCTCTTTAGATTTTTGTGTCATCCAGCTGGCAGACCAAGAAGGAGAAAAAGTGTGGAGAGGATCACAGAGAAGTTTTCCTGGGTCAGGCTTACAAACGATTCATGTCATCTCTTCTCACATTCCTTCAGCCAGAAGTCAGTCACATGATCACACCTAACCTCATTGCGGGGAAGGGATGTGTTAGATTTAATAATAATACTAAAAGTAACAACAACAACAACAATACTCGTTGTAGTAGCTGATGGTTTCTGAGACTTTCCACTTGCCAGGTATTGCATTATGTAGTTTGTATCTGTTCTCCTTTCATCATCATAGCAAAGGTTTAGAGCAGTGAAGTTGCTTGTCCGAAAGCACAAGCCTCTATGTGACTTGTGGTCTGAATCCAGAGATGAAAAACACTGGCCCTGAAAGCACAAAACTCGAAAGTTAAATATATACTGGGGGCAAGAAGCTGGCCTCTTGAGGATGAGAGACCATGTGGAAGGAGGGCCTCCCTGACAGTCACAGCAGCAGACAGGTGCGTGAGGCAAGACCAGGCTGCTGCACTCCGCTTACCTACCAGCTGACTGCTGTCATGCCGCCGAGCCCAGGAGAGACCAGCAGAAGAACCTCCCAGCGGAGGCCTGCCCAGATTGCCAACAGATAGAACTGTGAATCAATAAGTGATTGCTGTTTTCATTTCCTTAACAGATTGGGTGACGCCAGGGAGACAGCATCCAATGCCACCTCTGCTGGATGAGCAGGAATTGTGTTTTTGTTATTTTAAAGCACCGGGATGTCGAGTTTTGTTATTAGAAGGACAGACAATACATATTCTAAATAATACAGACATTAAAATAGAATCTTAAAGAAACTTTTCTTGGTCATTGTTTTGTCTAAAGGAGCAGAAACTCACTTGAATTATCAAAGATTCAGGCAATATCGTTGGAAGTATACAGATGTATTTCGAGAATCCTAGGAACAAGTTCTGGTCAGTTCCTATTTTTTTTTTTTTTTTTTTTTTTTTTGCGACGGAGTCTCGCTCTGCCGCCCAGGCTGGAGTGCTGTGGCCGGATCTCAGCTCACTGCAAGCTCTGCCTCCCGGGTTTACGCCATTCTCCTGCCTCAGCCTCCCGAGTAGCTGGGACTACAGGCGCCCGCCACCTCGCCCGGCTAATTTTTTTGTATTTTTTTTAGTAGAGATGGGGTTTCACCGTGTTAGCCAGGATGGTCTCGATCTCCTGACCTCGTGATCTGCCCGTCTCAGCCTCCCAAAGTGCTGGGATTACAGGCTTGAGCCACCGCGCCGGGCCTGGTCAGTTCTTATAACAGACTGGAAACACAAACTGTAAAGCTATCAACACAAGTTACTCCCTCCGTCTCCTTGGCATTGGATGATCACACGGCTGAGCCCAGGAGACACCAGCAGAAGAACCTCCCAACGGAGGTCCGCCCAGATTGCCAACATACAGAACTGTGACTCGATAAGTGATTGTTGTTTTCAGTTCCTTAACAGATTGAATGATGCTCACTTGTATTGGGGAGGGCAATTGACTTTACTGAGTCCGAGTCAAATGCTAGTCTCATCCTGAAACACCCTCATAGACATAACCCAACTGATATTTCAACTGAAACCCCTTTCATTCCAGACTCAACGTAACTTTCTCTCTGGTAGGAGCTATCCCAGCTGAGACCTATTCTTCGGTTTGCCAGGAGAACAGCTAATTTCACCCACATATAAATGCAGATGTTTTGGCTACAAGTTTGTCACTAAAATATTCAGAGTGGCAAAAATAGATCAATCATCCAACCAGATTCTAAATTTTAATGACACCTATAATATCTAATATCATTAGTTCCATTAGGAGAGCTAATGCCTCTTCAAAAAAAGTGCTCCTCAAAATAGCCACTTCATTGATCTCTAACAAATCTAAACACAAGTGATATTTTGAGATATCTGTGAATTTGCCCATTTTTAGGTTAAAGGGAATAATTTTCTTTCATTCTTAAAAATAGATAACAACATGATAGATTCTAGGACTGGGACAGGGAAAATTCAAGATGCTCCTGAAGTACTTTGTAACTACAGAAAGTAAGGAAGTGCCAGAAAAACAAAAGGTTGAGGGCACAGAAAAGGGCCTAGGAGCCAACCTGAACAAACTCTCCGTGGCCAAAGCTGGAGCAATTTCAGCAAGAAAACAAATAACATAGAATTGGACTATAACCCAAAGCATACATTTCATGATCCATACTGATATAAATTATGAGTCTATATTGATATAAACAAACAATTGAATAAATAAATACACAAATGGGAAACGGGGAATCTCCCTTCCGGAAGAGTTGTAAATAGATGTCTCTATCTCCAGGAGATGGAGCCAAATCTTCTCCCTGCCCCTTTGAGGTTGGGGTGGGCTTAGTGACTTGCTTCTAAAGAGTCAATTATGGAAAGATGGAGAAAAGTCACTGCTGGTCTACCTTTAAAGTGGAGAAACCTGGAAAAACTGGCCAGGTGATCAAGATTGACAACATTGGTGATAAGCCGTATTGATACTGTGTGCTCCAGATATGGTGTGGTGAGAAGGGCACTTCCTCTCTGTGACATTCTTTCCCAAGACCCATAACCCCCATCCAGTTGTGAGAAAAGCGTGAGGCAAAGCAAATAGAGGGGTTTTTACAAAGCACTTTAATGGTACTTCTCAAAACTGTCAAGGTCATGAAGGCAAGAAATGTCTTAGAAAAGTAACAGACCAGAGGAGATTAAGGAGCAATGGTGACCAAATGGAATGTGGGATGGTATCCTGGAACAGAAAGAGGATGTCAGGAAGAAAACTGATTAAGTTCAAATAAAAGGTAGGATTCAGTTCCTAGAAACTACCAATGCTGCATTCTTAGTTGTAACAAACGTACCACAGTTATGTAAGATATTAACAATAGAAGAAAGTGGGTAAGGGTGTAGGAAACTGTGTATTATCTTTGCAACTTTTCTGTAAATCAAAATTATTCTAAAATGCAAAGTTTATTTTTTAGAAAGTATGCTCTCATGGTTATTAACAATCTGAGCAGGCCACTGGAATCCTTCGGATAAATCTAAGTTGACATAGTTGAATGGGTTTTGTCTGTCTGATGCTGTTTCGCTCAGCCTGTCCATTGCATATGGCAAATAGTAAATTATTCCTGTTCTTTGTCCATTTGAGCTATTGCATAACTTGAAATTATTTGCAATATCACTTTGAGAGCACTCCTATTTGAGTGATCTTGGTTTGAAATTAATATTTATAGCCTCTTCGAATCTTCATGTTACATATAAAAGGATTTTGCTGGCTTCTCTTTAGATGATTTCTTTCTTTCCAAATGAGACAGTGAATATTTTAGTTTCTACTAACAGGAACTGAGAATATGTGCAGTGAACTATTAGAAGATAAATAAAACCAAATAATTCTCATTGATTATTTTTTAAAACTTGTTTCCATACATTGAAAGCTCATTAATCTCAGCTTAAGAAGTAGTGTTTTACTAAATTCCGCTAATTAAGTACTTGTGTCACCGTATACACGATGAGAATGGTTTTCTTTTTATTACAGGGCTTTAAAACAAACAAAAAAATCTACATGATTATTCCATCTAAAGTTTTACAATTAAGTGTTGATCTTGAAATTCTTCTAGGTCTGGCTAGGTGGCTAGGATAAAAATATATATATATAATCAGAATACATATTGCCTGAATAAAATCATCTCCCAAACTTTCAGATCTAGAGAAAGCTTTAGGTGAATTTATCAGGATAGAAGGATAAACTAAACCCATTCTTGCTTTTCTCTCAGAATTTTCCTGTTGACTCAGAACAATACAAATAAAGTCCATTCTGTGCCTGAATCTGTGCTATATCAGTTATATTCCATGAAATTCTCATATCACCATCCCAAGGCAGGCTTATTATCTTGTTTCATAGATGAGACACAGAGGCTCAGAGTTACTTGCCCATAACCACACAGCTAAGAATTGGTTGAGCTCTGATTTGTACTCAGAGCTGTTTCCAAAGTCTACACTGTTTTCTGATGGATGACAAAAATTGCTCTCACTGTGCTCCTTAGTGGTCCATTTTTCTTAGGGCTCAACCTTTGGCCACAGGCCTGGACCACAGAAATCCTGCTCCCTTGGAGCTCCTTCTGTGGAATGGCTAGCTTGAGCATGAGATGAGTGGGAGGGGAAGATTTCCAGAGAAATCCTGGCCTCAGATCAGCCCAGGAAAGAACAATAGCCTTTGACCAAGACGATCCTCTTCACTTAAAGAATTGTGTAAAATAGGTCTACATGTCTCAGTTGTCAACATTTTCCATTGTTATTGTTATGTGTTTTCTTGTTTTTGCGTATTTATCATTCAGTGCCATTCAAAATGTATTGTTTTAGGCTCTCTATTAACGGTTGGGGATTTAAAGGCAAGGGAGACACTATTTCTGCAAATGCATACGAATTATATCTATTGGAATGGAAAGTCCAGCTAGTCCAGCCTTGTAGTTTAGCTATAAAGCTAAAACAAAACTGAACAAATTCTTAACCATCACCATGTTTGTTAGAATGATTGATGGTAGCAGTCACACAGAATAACACCCAAATCTCACAGCATGGACATTTTAAAAAAAGTTTATGTCTTGTTGTTCAGAGTTGAATATGGGTGCGTAATGGCTGTTCTCCATGTAGTGATTCAGGGATCCAGGCCCCCTTTATCTTGCATCCCAGCATCTTCCCATATGGCTTCCGTGGAGGCAGAATAAGGGTCCTGAAAGATGGCCACTCTTCCTTCCCAGAGCCTGTGTGTATACTACCTTACATGGCAAAATGGACATTGTAGATGTGATTAAGTTTACAAACATTGAGATGGTAATCAGCCTGGATTATCCAGGTGAGCCCAATCCTATTATATAAATCCTTGAAAACAGAGAACCTCTCTCAGATGCATCAGATAGAGCAGTGACTACAGAAGAAAGGTCAGAAAGATGAGATGTGAGAAGTACTTGATCTGCCATTACTGGCTTTGAAGATGGAGGAAGGGGCCACAAGCCAAGGAAAGCAGATGTCCTCTAGAGGCTGAAAACAATGGAAGAAATAGATTCTCCTTTAGGGCCTTCAGAAGGAGCACAACCTTGCTGCCACTTTGATTTTAGCTGGGGGGAGTCCCATGTTGAACTTCTGACCTCCAGAACTGTAAGATAATAAGTTTGCATTGTTTAAGACAGTAAGCTGGTAATAATTTGTTATAGCAGCAATAGAAAAAATATGGAATTTCCAAGTCTCCCTGGCAGGGAAATTAGGGATGGAAGAGGCACACTGACTACTAAGTGCCCCAGAACACAAGTGCTCACGTTTTCTTTTGACAGACCTTGAAGAACTCAGACACTTCAAGGAATGGTGGAACTACTGGGAAATATGGAAGAGTTATGGATGTTCAGTGGGCAGCAATGGTCTCTGCCAAAAACATTTCTAATGCCATTTTTGGCACTTGGTGGACATTAATATTGAATAAAAGAATAAACAATGATGAAATGAACTGGATCTCAATTGCTTATGTTTACCTGGAAGATCTTATCTGGATTACGAGTAGTGCGCACACACACACACACACACACACACACACACACACACATGTATGAGTACTGCTTCTCTTTCTGTTTACTTGTCATTGGTCCCAGGCCTGGAGTAACTAAGGGAAGAATGCATGATTGGGTTCACAACCATGTACATATTTCTCAAACCTACTGTTTCTGGCCCCTAATATTTTCTACCCTCTGAAGCCAAATTTAAACTATTCATTATTCACACACTATAATTTAGATAAGTGGTGATTCTAGAATGTGATTATTTGAACCATGCATGTATATATATATGTTGCTAGTTTAGACCTGATTTGAAGGAGCTCTAACAATTGGCTATATAATTGAGTTTCCTTGAACTTGACTTTGCACTAAGTAAAATGGGAAAATGAAAATGTAATTGCACTAATGGATCAGATTGAAGAAGTCCATTTGAAAGTTTCTGAGGAAGATATAAGAATCCACTTTGGAAAAAATATCTTCCGGCCTCTGGGAGGTGCTTGGTAAATGCTCACGAATAACTCATATATTCTTTGTTCTGCTACAATTACAGATTCTAGATATATTCATCCAAACAATTACAATTTGGTGTTTAACGTCACTTATTTCAAAAAATTGAATGACAAAACAGCGCCATGCACTAACTTTTTTTTTTGTTTTTGTTTTTTTTTTGAGACAGAGTCTCACTCTGTCACCCAGCCTGGAGTGCAATGGTGTGATCTTGGCTCGCTGCAACCTTCACCTCCTGGGTTCAAGTGAATCTCATGCCTCAGCCTCCCAAGTAGCTGGGACTACAGTTGTGCACCACCACGCACAGCTAATTTTTGTATTTTTAGTGGGGACAGGGAGGGTTTCACCATGTTGGCCAGGCTGGTCTCAAACGCCTGATTTCAGGTGATCTGCCTGCCTCTGTCTCCCAAAGTGCTGGGATTACAGGCGTGAGCCACCATACCCAGCCAACACTAAAAGTTTTAAATTAGATTTTTTTCTCTTATGTTTTCAATTGTTAAGACTCCAAGGTTTCAAGACTCAAGGTTTCAAGGTTTTCATATCTGAAAAGTTTTATTTTATGATTTAATATTTCACTTCACTTTCTCTATTTTTTGTGTCCTTTCTTTGTTGGAAGTTAGCCAATGCAGTATCTGATTTGTGTTCATTTTACAGAATCTGTTCCTGTTATACTTTGAAATATTGATTTTTTTCATCCCAAATTTAAATCTGAAATGCAGTTTGTCCCTGGTACTTATACATGCCCCAGGATATTTGCTAAAGATAAAAATAAGATCCTGTTGTTAAGTGACATTTAGCAACAGATTCAGGTTTTTGGGAACCCAAAGCTTTAATTGTTTAAAAGCATCATTATTATTTCATAGTCTGAGCAGGAGAAGGGTCTTGCCAGCATCAGAATGGGCCTGAGATTTGAAGATTTCATCCTTTGAACCACATTTAAAACTCTGTATTCAAGTTCATTTATTCTTGGCAAAAGTCAACTTCCTGTTTTTGACAGAAATAGAATTGAGAGACTCAGAAGTCTTTTGAATATCAAGCAACTCGTTACAAAAGAACATTTTGCTGAGTAAAGTGAAAATGAATTATACATGCGTGGATTTTTGTAAGAATAAATGAAAAGAGTCTAAGGGAATAAATGTTTGGTTAAAAGCCTTGGAATTTAATTAAATATTTGGAGTCTTGTTTGATGAGAATAACTATTTATCCATCCTTTAATTTCATTTTGATCATAATCAAATTTTGGCTGGTTTGGTCTTCAAATTAATAATATCACCCAATTTCAAATTTATGAAAACTATATTATAGGATGGATGTTTAAACAAAAATAAGCTCTGAAAAAAGTAACTTCTATCTGTATTTTCAACACAAACTCCATGTATATAGTTTGAAAAGTTTGGGCCACAGTTAAATATATTTCCACTGCTGCATTTTTCTGCCTAGAAGAATTGCATTAAGCATGCAAGACATAATATTTATATTGGCATGATTAAATTATTTACCCATTTAAAATAAGGACTGTTAATAGCAGGCATACTACATCACTGAAAATATTTCTCCTAATTTCTTTCTTCGTTAATTAATTAACTGAATGAATCTACAAAAATATATGAAGCATTTGCTATTTGCCCAACCCTGGTTCAACAAATATACCCAAGTGTTTTAAAAGAGAGAACTTATTCCTATGTCTTCTTTATGAGTCTTGTGGCAGATTAAAGATGGCCAGAAATTTTCTAACCTGTCTCCTGTGGAGAGTGTTATGTTCCCAACCCTTAAGTCAGGGTGGACTCTGTGACTTGCTTGGCCAATAGAAGGTGTTAAAAGTGGCGCACAGCGTAGTTCTCATGTGAGGTTACAACAGCCTTGTAGCTTCTGCCTGAGTGTCTTGGAAAACTTGCTCTTAGAGTCCTAAATTACTGTCTGAGAAGTTCAGGAATGCACAAACTGAGGCTTCCATGCTGTGAGAAGCCCAAGTCAGAAGGAGAGACTCTGTAGAATGACGTGTCACAAGGAGAGGGAGAAAAAGGAGAGGAGAGGGGAGGGGTGGGGAAGAAAGGCGAGGAGAAGAGAGGAGAGTCAAGAGCACAAGGAGTAGACATGTGAGTGAAGAGACCATCTCAGAAGTGACCCGTCCAGCCCCAGTGTCCCCGTGGCTAAAGCTACACGGAGAAGAGATGGATCCTATAGCCAAGACCTTATCAAATTCTTGACTCCCCAAAATTATGAGAAACATAAAATAGTTGATTTAAGTTATTAAGCTCTGGGGTACTTTGTTACACATCAGTAGATAACAGAAACGGTGCAATCATACTACGTTATTAAAGGAATAAAGACTTGCTAGTAGAAAAAAAAGCATTTTCCCTGGGAATGTCAAGAAAACCAGGAAGAGCTTTAGTGTTTTTATCTTTTGAATGCAAACAGTTTAAAGTTTTAAACCATGAAGACATCCTTCAAAACCCCAAATCCTGTGATTGTATCCTATGTAAGCGTATATGGCGTATGTTTGATTATGTTAAAGACTGAAAACATGTTAATACTGAAGTTCCTAAGTGCCTTTCCAGCTTGTGAAATTGTAAATTAGCGGAACCTCCTTCCAGTGCTTGCCCCCAGGCAGTATTCCTGTGAATAGCTACAGACACACACACACACACACACACACACACACACACACACACATATTTTGGAGGCGGTACGCACTTTTTTAGATGTGCAGAATCATTGAAGTGGGCAAAATCCTATGTGATTCAGGGTTTTGAATCATTGTATGATTCAATAATCAGTGTATGATTACTGCTAAATCTGGAATCACTCCGCGCTGCTTTTCCAAACACTTGATCCACACTTATTGGATATGAGGCACTGTATCAATCATTGGGGATTCAACAGACAAAGAAATCACAGGTTCTGTTTTCATGGAATAAGCAGTCAAGGGAGAAAGAAAAATATTTCAAAAGAAAGTGGTAGTACAGTATAGTCAGAGCTAATGTAATGGTATACAGAAGATGCCATGGGATCCCAGAAGAGGGAATTGGTGGATATATAGATCTAGATATAATTATAAATATGTCCAGTACCCATTTAATATAAAACAATGATACATATGTATATTTTATATTTATATTACATACACATACATTCAAGTATGTGACCGTTTATAAAGATATTTGAAGACTCCCTTAAAAACTATCTCTTTGATATTACATATTATTATTTAAATTTAATAAAATAGTCACCCCATGCTTACTTTAAAAATTATTATATTGTAACATAATATCTAATGTTTAGTAACAAGGAAGCAAAATATGTGATTTTTAAACATTTCTTGACTCAATACCTACATTTTCTGATAAATGACACACAAAGGTATTACCTATTAAAAAAAAAAAAAACTATTCACCTTATTCCCAAAACATGGCATATCCCTGATTCTGTTTTAGATTTGGAAAGAGCTGATGGATTTGTCAAGAAGCAGAGAGAAGTAATCACCTTAGAGCCTTGAGAGCAAATTCTGTGTTCCTTCTGCACATCTCCAGCTTCAAACTTCACTCCCTGGAGGAGTTGAAAACCATGACCCAGGAGAGCTACACAGAGCTGCAGAATATTAATGGAAACATAACAAATACTAAGACCTACGCCCTTCCCACCTCATCCCTATTATTTTTATGGGGGTGTCAATTGTTAAACGGATTGACCTCACTTTAGACTTTATTGCATATTGATTTAAGAAACATGCCTGATGAAATCACCCTTTCTAATAATATGTAGGAAGATTTTTAGCTGATTTGAGTGCTAAACTTCATTTGTATATGGCATATGTTTTATTATGTCAAAGACTGAAAACATGTTAAAACTGAAGTTCGTAAGTGCCTTTCCAGCTTGTGAAATTGTAAGTTAGGAGAAAACACACACATATTTTGGTGGCTGTGCACACTTTTCTAGATGTGCAGGATAACTAAAGTGGGCAAAAAGGTATAGAAATATAAAAACAGGCAACCCAGAAAGAAGTTAGGTTTGGGCAAGGACCAATTGTTTAAAAGGAATTATGGAAAAGAAATGGCAAGACTTGTCCCATGTACCAGGCTGATATGGTCAGGCTTTGTGTCCCCACCCAAATCTCATCTTGAATTATAATCTCCATAATCCCCACATGTCAAGGGAGACACCATGGGGAGGTAATTGAATCATGGGGGCGGTTTCCCCCCTGCTGTTCTCGCGATAGTGAGTGAGTTCTCATGAGATCTGATGGTTTTATAAGGGGCTCTTCCCCCTTCGCTCTGCACTTCTCCTTCCTTCCACCATGTGAAGGAGATGCCTTGTTTCCCCTTTGCCTTCCACCATGATTGTAAGTTTCTTGAGGCCTCCCCAGCCATACTGAACTGTGAGTCGATTAAACCTTTTTCCTTTATAAATTACCCTGTCTGGGGCAGTTCTTTATGGCAGTATGAAAACGGACTAATACACTGGCAAAGTGCCTGGGCTTATTCTGGGAAATGACTCACAAGGAGTTATATGAAGAGGACTGAACTCGTCTGTGGAGTACCTGCTCAGTGAGCTGGCAATGTAGTGGAATGTGGAGATCCCCATCTCTCCTCTCTGACCAGACACAATTTGGGAACATCATTCAGGCAGCAGTGGCCAAGATCTCAAGGTCCAAGTTTCATAAAACAGTTCATGAACAATGCAGCGTGTGCCCAGTTCCCTTCTAGGGGCTGTCTCAACACCCCAAACAGCATCAGGAGCTGATCAAACTGTGGCTCATGGGTTAATTTTTGCAGGTTATTTATTGAACACATTCAAATGGCTGGTTTCTTTACGTCTCCTTAACCACCCAGTCATTGACTCTATCGTTCTTTTTTTCACTGGCCTTGAGCTCCACCAGTCGGGCACGTCTTGACTTTTGCAGTCAAGTTGTTTCTCAAGGTCAGCAACGAGGTTGTGATGTTATTCACACCTTATTTTTTGCTAGCCATTGGAATATAATGACATTGAAGGAATAGTTATGGGAAAATTTTCCTACGTATAATTTTTCTTACCTCTCAATTCTGTTCTGTGCTCAGACATGAAAATTAAGAAAACAAACTGTATTACTCCATTCTCACACTGCTATAAAGAAAAACCTGAGACTGGGTAATTTATGAAGAAAGGAGATTTAATTGACTCACAATTCTGCATGGCTGGGGATGCCTCAGGAAACTTACAATCATGGCAGAAGGGGAAGCAGGCACGTCTTACATGGTGGCAGGTGGGAGAGAGCATTCAAGAGCAGGGAAAGCTGCCTTGTAGAACCTTCAGATCTTCTGAGAACTCACCCACTAGCACGAGAACAGCATGGGGGGAACCTCCAATCACCTCCCACCGGGTCCCTCCCTTGACATCTAAGGTTTATGGGGATTACAATTCAAGATGAGACTTGGGTGGGGACACAGCCAAACCATATCACAAACACTACAAGTTCTAAGAAAATTGGGAAAGGATGTACTTTCAGAACAGCCCTGGCTGTTACCAAGGAGGAAATGGCCAGAGGACATTTGATATTGGAGTCCAATGACAGCAACAACAAAATCAGCATGATTTGGGGTTCTGTGTATTATTGCATGGGTACTTTAAAATAGTTAACTAAAATATTTAGCCTAACAAGCTGCTTTTTACTTACCTATATTACCTGATGAATAAATTGCTGGTAATTTTGCCTCTTAGGACATTAACACATAGATACTGTGGCTATATGATTTAAATGTGACAATGACTTGAGTGAACTTCGATTTTTATTGCTTTTAATTTAGTCAAACCAAAAATACTCATTAGATTTTTTTGTAGTTTGTCCCCTTTTTTCAAAATTATTTATAATTATTATTTGCATAGAAGTAAAATATTTGACAGTTGGGGCAAAAGCTTTTATACAATCATTGTTCTTTTTCCCT
The DNA here is from genome assembly GCF_002776525.5 of Piliocolobus tephrosceles. NCBI lineage: Eukaryota > Metazoa > Chordata > Mammalia > Primates > Cercopithecidae > Piliocolobus > Piliocolobus tephrosceles. The sequence goes on from NC_045452.1 coordinate 43,817,932, forward strand.
TCCATTTGTGAACATAGGAGGGATTCAAATTTAAAAGTGATATGGCTTTGTGTACATGAATCATACGTCAGTACAGTAGGGTTTTTTTTTTTTTTTTTTTTTTTTTTTTTGAAACGGTGTCTCGCTCTGTCACACCGGCTGGAGTGCAGCGGCACGATCTCGACTCACTGCAAGCTCTGCCTCCCGGGTTCACGCCATTCTGCTGCCTCAGCCTCCTGAGTAGCCAGGACCACAGGCTCCCGCCACCACACCCAGCTAATTTTTTTTGTTTTTAGTAGAGACGGGGTTTCACCGTATTAGCCAGGATGGTCTTGATCTCCCGACCTCGTAATCTACCCGTCTTGGCCTCCCAAAGTGCTGGGATTACAGGCGTGAGCCACCACACCCGGCCTCAGTACAGTAGATTTTTAAAAATCAGTGGGCTTCGTCATTCATGTGTTGGTTGCAGAAGTGATTCCCAATCGCTCCTATGCAACAGTTTGCTGTCATTTCCCAGGGATTTCTTGACATCGTCGTTAGATTTGGTAGTTCAGCAGCACAGCCCTTCTTCACTTATATGGACTCTCCTGGAAGCCACTCCATCCTGAGGTTGTGGCATCCCACACCTGCACAAGCCTCCATATTTGGGTGCTACACACTCATTGCATTGAGGGAAAAGGTAGTTTTTGAGAGAGCTTTCACAGGGACATGGGTTCTATTAGGGCATGAGACAAGGACCAGCGTGGGGCATTTGTAGGAAAGAAGCATCATCTGCTTTATCAACAGGTAGCATCTAGCTAGACCTCTGCAGAACGCCGGACTAAGGGGCAACAAGAGTGAGAATACCAAATTTTTATCTAAGAGTATGTGTGTAACAAAAAGGAGTATAACTGTTCATTGTTGCCACCTGGAAAGGTTAGGATAAAAATAGTAGAGAATGACTGCATGAAATGTATTGATCTGCATTAGTTAACTATTGCTACTCAAGGAATTATGCTAAAACTGACTGTCTTCATACAATAATGTTCATTATCTCTGAGTCTCTGAAGGTCAGGAATCCAGATGCCTTAGTGGGGTGCCTCTGGCTCAGGGTCTTCCACAAAGATGCAATCAGGGTATAAGCTGAAGCTGCAGTTCTCTGAAGGCGCAGCTCGGGAGGGATCCACTTCAAGCTCGTTTACATGGTTGTTGACAAGAGACCACGCTCCGTTCCCTGCCATGTGGACCTTCCCGTGGAGCAGCTCACAGTGTGGTGGCTGAACAAGTAAAGTGAGAGAGAAAGAGAGGCTGTGCACAATGAAAGCCGTAGTCTTTTTGTAACCCAACCTCAGAGTGAACTCCCATCCCTTCTGCTGAATTCTGTTCCTTAGGAGCAAGTCACCAGGGCCAGTGCACACCCAAGGGAAGAGAATTGCATAAGACTGTGACCGCCAGAAGGCAGGGTTCACTGGGAGACATTTCAGAAGCTACCTTCCACATGATTCAGGAAAAACAAAACAAAACAGAACAGATAACATTACCAACAAGCAAATCCTGTGTTTTTTCTTGAATTCATGGAAATTTATTCAAAAGTTACGAGGAATGTAAAGGGAGGAGAAGTGAGAAGCTAGGCACTTACTTCATGAAAAACCCTGTGATAGGCCCTCATAGGATATCCAGTCTCCACACTAGTCCTGAGAGGTACACCCTTGTTGGCATCATTTTCAAATAAGGAAACCGAGGCTCATCTAGAAACAGATTGTGGGCATGGCATTTTGTAGCTTAATACTACACTCCTACAAATATATATCGGAAATATCATTGTGATTTTTCCTTTATATTTTTCTATCAGTCTCTGCTTGAAAGTAGCATTGAGTATGAAAAAATGTATCTTATGTGTTTAAATTATTAAAATAATGCATGTTTATTTTAGAAAATTTAAAAATCATAGAAAATAAGAAGCATAGGAAAGGAAACATATTCTGTCCATTAAACATGTTAGATCTGGGGTTGTCAGAGCAACCATGGTTATGGAATCCAGAGAAACGGGAAGGCAGCAGATCTTACAGGAGGCTCAGGTCTTGCTAATCAAGGAAGGTTCCCTTTAACAATTTTCTGGGTAGTGAAGAGGATATCAAGGTAATGCCCAATGCTCAGATTAATAGCTCCTTCCTTACAATTCAATGTTTTTATAACTATTTATGACGAGTTTCTTATGAAATGTTTATAGCCCTAAATTAATAAGTACAAAATTAGAATTGGTTGTCTAGCTAGAGATATTAAAGTAGACATGTTCTAAAAATGGTTGAAATCTTGGGTGGATGGATGAGACCTAACATCATAACTACCTGGAGTGCAGGGACCTCAGCTGTTTACGTCTGATAATAACAAACATTTGTTAACAAAACCAACATGTCCTGAGCATCTGATCCACAAAGATGCAATCAAGGTATAAGCTGAAGCTGCAGTTTTCTGAAGGCTCAGCTAGGGAGGGATCCACTTCAGGCTGGTTTACATGGTTGTCAACAAGAGGCCACGCTCCATTGCCGGCCACGTGGGGCTTTCTGTGGGGAAGGACATGAATGTCATTCATGAGGGCTCCACCTTCATGAGCTCATCTATTCCTAATTACCTCCCGAAGACCCCACCTCCTAATACTATCAGATTAGTGGGTAGGGTTTTTAACATATGATTTTGAGGGAGACACAAGCATTCAGTCCATAATTCGTGTGTGTTTGTGTGTGTGTGTGTGTGTGTGTGTATGTGTGTGTATACAGTGTGTGTGTATGTGTGTGTGTGTGTGTGTATATAAAACGTGTGTATGTGTGTGTGTGTGTGTGTGTGCGCGCGCGCCAGATACTATGCAAAGAAAGTGATGTATGTCTACCTCAGGAATCCTCATAATAAACTCGTTAGGGAAGGACTACTATCAGTATTGTGATTTGCATTTTACACAGATGGAGATTACGAGATTTACAGTATTAGTTTCCTGGAACTGCCATACCACAGCACAAACGGAGTACAATGATATCCCAGAGTACCACAAACTGGGTGAAACTGGGTATGAAAACAACAGAAATGTATTCTGTTGTAGTTCTAGAAACTAGATACCCTAAGGTGAGATGTCAGCAAGGCTATGCCCCCACTGAGAATTTGGGAAGAATCTTCCCTTGCCTCTTCCTAGCTCCTGGTGTGGCCAGCAACGCGTGGCCTTCTTTGGTTTGTGCTACATCACTCCAGGCTCTGCCTCTGTGGTCACTGAGACTTCTTCTCTATGTGCACGTCTCTGTTTAAACTTCCCTCTTCTCATAAGGACATTTGTCACCTTGAATGAGGGTCCACCCAAATGACCTCATCTTAATTTCATGGTGTTTGCAAATATTTTATTTCCAAATAAAGTCACAGTCACAGGGGCTGTCACAGGGGTTAGGACTTCAGTATATCTTTTTTTGGGGGGACACAGTTCAACCCATAACAGTTGCACAGGTAGTAAGTGACCAGGCTAGGATCCACACCCACGTTTACTGGACTTACCAGCCCAGCCTATATGCAAATCACCATGCTACATTGCCTAACTAGCCTAAGACAGCCAGGGTATGAGTTATGATTTTGACATGTCCTCTTTGGTAAGCATCTTAGCTGAAATTGAGAGAAAATACCACTTGAATTAACTGCCAAGTGATGGAAAGGGACTGAAAAGTATTATCCAAAAAGTTACCAAGTTTTCAAAGTTGCTAACAAACTGATTATCTTATCTTCTATCTATTTAGGCTAATGTTGTAGATGAAACCATAATACAGTTTCACCTGACCAGATTGGATCAAGCTGCAAGCTCACTAAAGTTTCTTTGATAGGATAAAGAACCACTTATTTTTTTTTTCTAGAATCATCTACACATTTGCATTTATAATTAATTAATTCTAATTATCAAGATTGCAGATTGGTTTGATATCATTGTGCTGTTTTATAATTGTGCAAGTTCTTTTTATTTTTTCAAAATGTGAATATAAATGAAACTTCATACTTCCTCAAGCTGCCAGGAATGAAAGGGAAGACCCTGGAAGCAGAAGACAGAGGAATAAAAAGCCACGTAGCCGCTGTCTGCTGGATACGAAGCGGGTGTTAAGGGAGGTGAGGGAGAGAAGAAGAGAAACGAAGGAAAAGAGGGAGAGCGCAGAAGAATCACAGAAAGCCCAAAAGACTTTTACAAATGAGAATCTAACATTTACATTTAAGTAGTTATGGGTGTGACATAAAATACTCTTCAACTTCCCCAAAGTCCTATCTGTTGTATATAAGGATGTTATTATAGAAAGGGTGTTTTGTGTGTGTAGGTTTCTCAAATGCATGTGTGAAAG
>NC_045452.1:43822347-43822601 GCF_002776525.5 Piliocolobus tephrosceles
TGTGTGTGTGAGGGGGATGATTGTGTGTGTGTGTATGTGAGGGGGATGATTGTGTGCATGTGTGTGAGGGGGATGATTGTGTGTGAGGGGGATGATAGCGTGTGTGTGGGGGGATAGTGTGTGTGTGTGTGTGTGTGAGGGGGATGATAGTGTGGGGGTGTGTGTATGTGGGGGGATGATTGTGAGGGGGATGATTGTGTGTGTGTCTGTGTGTGTGAGGGGGATGATTGTGTATGTGTCTGTGTGTGTGAGGG
>NC_045452.1:43822701-43949107 GCF_002776525.5 Piliocolobus tephrosceles
GTGTGTGTGAGGGGGATGATAGTGTGTACGTGTGTGTGTGTGGGGGGAGATTGTGTATGTGTGTGTGTGTGTGAGGGGGATGATTGTGTGTACGTGTGTGTGTGTGTGAGGGGGATGATTGTGTGTGTGTTTGTGTGTGTGAGGGGGATGATTGTGTGTGTGTCTGTGTGTGAGGGGGATGATAGTGTGTATGTGTGTGTGTGTGGGGGATGATTGTGTATGTGTGTGTCTGTGTGTGTGTGAGGGGGATGATTGTGTGTGTGTGTGTCTCTGTGTGCATGTGTGTGAGGGGGATGATTGTGTGTGTGTGTGTGTGTGTGGTGAGGGGTGAGCATGTGTGTCCCTGTCTGAGTGAGCTCTGGCTGCCACAACAAAATTCTATAAACCAGGTGGCTCACACAGCAAACACTCATATCTCCCAGATCTGGTACCTGGTGAAGGCCCAATTCCTGGTTCATTGCTGTCTTTTTGCTGTGTCCTCACCTGGTAAGGAGCGGAAGCAAGCTCGCTCAGGACTCATAAAGACATGAGTCCCATTCATGAGGGCTCCACCTTCATGAGCTCATCTATTACTAATTACCTGCCAAAGACCCCACCTCCTAATACTGTCACATTAATGGGTTGGGTTTTTAACATATGATTTTGAGGAAGACACAAGCATTCAGTCCATAATTCATGTGTGTGTGTGTGTGTGTGTGTGTGTGTGTGTGTGTGTGTGGCGCTAGGGGCTAATAAGAGCTAAAGTCCTCTGGACCCAAGGAGCATGAAAGGAACAACATGGATGGGGTGGCAGGAAAACACGTGACCCACAACTGTTTCAGCGGAGGCAGGAGATGGAGGGAACCAGAGAAGACCTGGTGCCTTGACCACCTGCTCCAGGGCCCCCATCCCACCCTGTCCCTATCCTTCCTGTATTAGTTCGTTCTCATGCTGCTATAAGGACATACCCAAGACTGGGTTATTTATAAAGGAAAAATGTTTAATGGACTCACAGTTCCACGTGGCTGGGGAGGCCTCACAATCATGGCAGAAGGCAAAGGAGGAGGAAGGGGACGTCTTATATGGTGGCAGGCAAGAGAGGGTGTGTAGGGGAACTGCCTTTTAGAAAACCATCAGATCTCCTGAGACTTATTCACTATCACGAGAACCACTTGGGGAAAACCCGCTCCCATGATTCAGTTACCTCCCACTGGGTCCTTCCATGACACATGGGGATTATGGGAGCTACAATTCAAGATGTGATTTGGGTGGGGACACAGCCAAACCATATCACCTCCCAAACCAAAAGAGTCTGAAAAACTCCTGGGGACTGGTCTATTCTACTTTACACAAGTCACAGAAAGGGCACTGGAGTTCATCTGTGGATCTTCAGTGACTGGGGAACTGCAGTTGTCACCAGAGTTGAACACATAAAAAATGAATGTATACACTTAGTTTTCAGCAAAATAAAAAGACCGTCTGCACCTGCAGAAGCTGCAGAAGCAGTGTTCAAATATGGGAACAGGCCTCCTGACACGTCCATATGGTTTGGAGTTTGTAAACCATGAAGGTTATGTGACCCTATCTACTAGATCCCAGAGACTAGCTAAAAGAAATGGGTGTACTCATGACAATTTCCAGCCATCCGCAGGTTAATACTACTGGCTAGCAAAGTTCTGTGCTTGAAACACCTGGTGTATTAGAGTTCTCCCAAAGGAACAGAATCGATAGGACATATGTACAGATACCAAGATGTGTGAGTGTATATATAGGGGTGTGTGTGTGTGTGTGTGTGTGTGTGTGTGTGTACGTAAAAAATATATATGAAAGGAGATTTATTAGGAGGAATTGGTTCATGTGGTTATGGAGGCTAAGACCCATGATCTGCTGTCAAGAAGCTGGAGGCCAAGGAAGTGTGTTGGTTTAATTTAGTCCAAGTCTCAGGACTTGAGAGGCAGGGGAGCTGATGGTATAAATTTCAGTCCAAGAACTGGAGAAGATGAGGTGAGATGTACCAGCTCAAGCAGGCAGGAAGTAGAAGAATGAATTCCTCCTCCCTCTGCCTTTTGTTTCATTCAGTCTCTCAGTGGGTTGGGTGATGCCTAACCATCCTAGGGAGGGAATTCTATTTTACTGAGTCCATCAGTTCAAATACGAATCTTACCCTGAAATGCCCACACAGACACACCCTGAAATCATGTTTCATTTGGGCTTCCTGTGGCTCGTCTAGTTGACACACAAAACTAACACACCTGATAAAATAGTGGCACTCTCAAAAACTAAGGTTACTTTATGCTCAACCAGGCAAGTAAAGCAATAAAGATCCCGCGGTGAGGATGTGATTGGAGTTCCTGGACCCTCATCAATGTGCATTTTTTTTTTCTGAAGTGCTTTGTTGCTGTCAGTAGCCCAGTGGAGGTGAGCGGCTCCCCTTACAGCAGTGTACTTGAGATTTGAGCTTTGGTATGAAATAGACCTATCTTCTGTCACTTCTTAGCTTTGTAACACTGTAATGTTCATCTTTCCAAGCTTCAAGATCACCTTCTATATAAGGGAAAGTAAAATACTACCTTGTTAGAGTTGTAGAGGTAACGGAGGAGAAAGCATGTGTGCTTAAGAAGACGTCTGGCAGGCCGGGCGCGGTGGCTCACGCCTGTACTCCCAGCACTTTGGGAGGTCGAGGTGGGCGGATCATGAGGTGAGGAGATCGAGACCCTCCTGGCTAACACGGTGAAACCCCGTCTCTACTAAAAAATACAAAAGAAATTAGCCGAGCGTGGTGGCGGGCGCCTGTAGTCCCAGCTACTCGGGAGGCTGAGGCAGGAGAATGGCGTGAACCCAGGAGGCGGAGCTTGCAGTGAGCCGAGATCGCGCCACTGCACTCCAGCGTGGGCTACAGAGGGAGACTCTGTCTAAAAAAAAAAAAAAAAAAATGTCTGGCATATTAAAGGTATTTCTGAAATGTTAGTTATAATTATTAGCACCAGCTGCAAATAAAAGCATGGGGGAGAGGGGGTGGATAAACATTTCACAGCACACATCTGTCCCCAGAGAAGAAGTACTATTCTGTAGCCAGGACTTAATGCCATTCACTTGTGTATTGCTTGTTTGTTTGTTTCCTTGATAGGTTTTCACTGAGCTCATGGAGAAGGCCAGTGGGGGGTTTCCAGATGTGTCACTCAAAAGATAAAACGCTCCATTACTGTCCTCACTTTCTTCTTATTAAAATCACGCTCACCTTCTCCAAGGCAATCAGTTCTCTTTATAGTCACTATCGTTCCATCTCAGCCGATCAGGGATGAAAACAGTTTGGGTTTGGTTGGATAAATGGAAACTGTGGGCGGCAGCTCGCTCTTTTCTGAAGCTGATTTGCCCTTGCTCATTGGCCCTGATAAGGAGATACAAATATAATGAGATGCCAGGTTGGGAGAGAGTGAAAGACAGTGGAACCCAAGTTCAAAACAAAGCTAGATGCCCTGTGTCGATAGCAGGGCTCAGGGCCAGTGTCTGGCAACATGACAGTAAAGGCTTAAAAAAAAACACACAACACAGATTTTAAAAACAGAGCTTCAGCCGTTTCACCACCACACAGTAATTGGACACAAGGAAACTTGCTCCTGGCACCTGGCGGTGGAGGTAATTATCCTTCTTCTCCCAGGAGCATAATAACCGCATTGTTTGACTGGTGAGTTGTGCAGGGGTGCAATCTGAAAGGGAGAGAAGGCCGACTAAGAGCATGAAAAGAAGGAAAGGTGTGGCCTTTGATGTGTTTCCAGGCCCGGGTCGGGGACCTGAACTGTGAGAAATAAGCATGTCAGAGATCTTTGTCTTCTCACCTGTGAAGACACTTTTACCATTGCAAATCCCTGCCTTTATCTGCACAGAACCCATTAAATCAACTCGGCACAGCTGTCATCAGCTGAGACCCGAAACCAAAGCTCAGACTTGGGTTTGACTTTATTGACACACCTCACTAGCAAAAGCGAGATCGGATAACTTTAGGCTGAGATAACTCAGGTAGATCCGGGGGTTGTGTGTTGTTTCTTACCATGGCTTATCAGACGTTTTCCAGACAAGCTCTTCTGGCGCAAGTGAAACAATACTGAACATTTTTTTGATGCAGAGGATGCCAGGCAAGTTATGCTCAAAGGCCTGAGTTCCAAGAAGCAGCAGCATTCATTCACCCATCTGTCCCACACACATTCCCTAGGTGTTGGTCCTTGCTGGGACAGGGGAGTGTTGAAGATGACCTAAAAGTGTAAAATGAATGTGAAGGAACACATTGTCTAGTCTGGAAACGGAATCTCATATATACAATAATATAGCCGCGGTAGAAACGGTGCATGCCGTAAAATAAATAGAAGTTAGATGTGAAGGAACTATGAAAGAGATTTGATTTTTTTTTTTTCTTGGAGAAGATTGGACAAGCCACGATAAAGGAGGATCCATTAGAAATGGACCTTAAAAAATGGGACGGGGTTTGAAATTCTGGTGAAGAGGTAAATGTCATTAAAGGTAAAGATATGCAACATTTTTGTCTGTGTCTTTTTTATCGAACTATAATTCAGGTTATTTGTATTGTAATAGTACATTCTAAATTCTGAGTGTGGAATTCAGGACGCCTTCATATTTAGAGGATAGGAAAGCAATTATTTTTCGTGTATCCACTTGGGCGTTAGTGTTTACAGTCATAAAACATAATCAACATTTATAATTATTTTTAACTTTTAAAAGTCTTATTAGGTTCTTAACACCACATTTGATATTGAGAGATGAGCAGAACAACATGTAAATATAGCAGAAAACTTCAAGAAATTAATAGGAGTCTAAAACTTCCAGTTGTTATTTTTGGTACTCTTCCGAATTAGGTGGGGAAGGATTTTTTTTCTAGGATTTTTTTTTTCATTTCCAATTTACTTTTGAGTTATTTGTTATATCCCCTACTCCACATGTTACACAATCTTCTAAATCGATTTTCTCACTGAATCAGTCTACTTATCAGATGGTTTTAAGGGTATGCTGATTAAGTGTAAAAACTAGAGTACCCTGCCTGGGTCACAAAAAGCCATATTATTTTTGTCTTAATTGTTTTGTGTTCACCTACAATTAAGTTCAGTAGACACCGGGGTACTGATTGATAGTCTCTTTAAAGTCACTATAATATAGTTTCACAATTGATTCTGTTATTCGAATGCAAGCTTTTATGCTCAATCATTGTGTATTAAATACACCACTCTGGTTTCTTCTCTTTCAACTACTTACCCTGAGCAGGTGGTGGAAACAAACTCAAATGCTACCATTTTGGTGACCAACTGGTTACACAAATAAATAATATGAGTAACATCTGGTGAATATGATGTTTACATCATATAACATCTGGTGAATATGATTTACAATAAATGTGGAAGTCAAATGATCTCATTTAGCAGATCCTTTGTAAAAATTAACTTTTTAATTTGGAATAATTTTATAGGTAAGCAAAAGTTTCAAAGATAGTTCAGAGAGTTCCCCTGTACCTTTCACCCAGATTCCTCTATTGTCATCTTCCATTACGATGGCACATTTGTCACAGCTAAGAAAACAACTTTAAGGCATTACTGTCAGCTAAACTGCAGATACTAATTGTATTTCACCCACTTTCCCATTACATCTTCATTCGGCTGCAAGATCTAATCCAAGGCACCACATTGCATTTAGTTGTTGTATCTCTCTGGTCTCCTACAGTTTGTGAGAATTTCTTGGTCTTTCCTTGTTTTTAATGATCTTGAGAGCCTTGAAGAGTCCTGGGCAAGTATCCTGTAGGATGAGCCCCTGATCCGTTTTTATCTGTTGCTTTCCTCATATGTCAGAAAGAATAGGACAGAGAGGTTAAGTGCCCTTCTCCTCACATTGTATTAGGAGAGACATGCTATCCACATGACATCACTTGGTTAGAGTGGTAAGCATTGTGGTTACGCATGGCTTAACTGCTCAGTCAAAGGAGTGTTTGTTAGATTTCTGCACGGTAAAAAATTATTAAATTGCTAATATTTTCTTTTGCTTTTCCATACTCTGTTCTTGGAAAGTGAGTCACCAAGTCTGTCCCACCCTCAAGGTTGAGGAGGGTGGCAGTTGAGGAGGGTGGCAATTGAGGCCGACCTCCCGGAAGGGGAAGTATCTACACATATTACTCAAAATTCTTGTAGAAGAAAGATTTGTTCCTTTTTCTCCATTGGTGTGTGTATGCATGCATGCATGTATGAACTCATGGGCGTTTATCTGGTTCTTCAGTTTATGGTTAGTAATAATTGTTTTTGGCTGTAACGATATTAGACACAGCCATTGGATCTGCTTTTAGGTTTGCGCTTTATCCTTTTGATATGTCCCTTTTAATGTATTTATTTCAACACTTCCTTACCTTTGGGCACTGCAAAATGACACACCTTGTACTTTCACTGCCTTAGCCCTAAATTCATCAGTTTTCCCAAGATGCTGTGATTCTTTTAAACATATTTATGGAAGTAAAACTAGATTCTCCTTTCAGTAAGTATGGTACCATCATTTGATAGGCACATTATTATTATTATTATTATTATTATTATTATTATTTTTTTTTTTTTTTTTTTTTGAGACAGAGTCTCGCTCTCACCCAGGCTGGAGTGCAGTGGCACGATCTCGGCTCACTGCAAGCTCCACCTCCTGGGTTCATGCCATTCTCCTGCCTCAGCCTCCCAAGTAGCTGGGACCACAGGCGCCTGCCACCACGCCTGGCTAATTTTTTGTATTTTTAGTAGAGATGGGGTTTCACCGTGTTAGCCAGGATGGTCTCAATCTCCTGACCTTGTGATCTGCCCACCTCGACCTCCCAAAGTGCTGGGATTACAGGCGTGAGCCACCGTGCCCGGCCGATAGGCATATTATTTTAAAACTTAATTTTAGTTAAAGGACTTTCCAAGATTTGTAAAGGTTAATTTGCATTTGTTGAGATACTATAACATTTTATGAATACACACGTATATTAGGACATAATGATTTGAATTATAAAACAGTTTTTAATTTCTGAAGGGATTTTTTTGGCAATCTGTTCTTCTGAAGAATTTATTAAAGAATGCATATATTTGGCTTGCCATATTTTAGTTTCTGTCTGTACAATTTTTTCTTAATACATCTATCTCAAAAGGTTAGTGTATCAGCCAGGATACAGGAGGTTAGGCTGCAGTAACACAAACCCCCCAAATGTCACTGGCTTCAGGCATTTATTCTCACTCAGGCTCCATGTCCACCTTGGGTGAGCAAGAGGCATCACTTAGGCCTCCAGGCTGAACAAGCCTCCACTCTGGATTAAGATTTGTCATCTTGACAGGAGGAAAAAGACATGCTTGGGACTAGAAGTGTGGCATTTTACTTCTCAAAGCAAGTCACATGGCCATCCCTGACTTCAGGGTTTACCATCCTGCTAGGTGCCCTAATGCAGGAGAGCTAGAAACATGGATGGACAGCTCTAATGATTAACACCCTTGGACATGTGTCTATCATTAGGGAACCTGGCTCTCCCCAAGTTTTCCAACCTTCAGATAGCTCTTTCCTTGAATGTACAAGCAAAATTCATGAAGAGTTTCCATATTGCAAGATGGAAAGGAGCCCTGTATCTTTTTCCAGTACTTCTAAAGCCCCCCAGGAGGTCTCCAAGAAGCTTCTTTAACTCCACAGTCACTACTTGCCTTTAAAATTCCCCTACCATCCATACAACAATCTCTGAGAAGCATGTAGCTCAGGAAAGGCCTCACTGCCCTTATTAGCTTTTCCTGGGTCTAGACACTGGCCAGAACCTAATTCTTCAAAGTAAATTTATGACTGAGTTAAAGTGATTAGAAACCCATCATTTTTGATTACCCATGATTTTTCCAAAGGATAAGCACTATTAACATGCTACTGTATTTCCTTTTCGTATTTTTTCATTCAGTGATTATTTTAATAAGAGTTTCAGATTCAACTTTTCTCTTAGCAGTAAAATATTTTGTCATCACATAATTTTCAAAAATTTCACTTTAATAATTGCATAATATCCTATCATACGGAGGTTCCACTACTTCTTTTCTAAAATGCCCATATCCTATACTATCAATTTCTATCTTTATTAAAAAAAATACTCAGGCCGGGTGCAGTGGCTCAAGCCTGTAATCCCAGCACTTTGGGAGGCCGAGACGGGCAGATCACGAGGTCAGGAGATCGAGACTATCCTGGCTAACACGGTGAAACCCCGTCTCTACTAAAAATACAAAAAACTAGCCGGGGGAGGTGGCGGGTGCCTGTAGCCCCAGCTACTCGGGAGGCTGAGGCAGGAGAATGGCGTAAACCCGGGAGGCGGAGCTTGCAGTGAGCTGAGATCCGGCCACTGCACTCCAGCCTGGGTGGCAGAGCAAGACTCTGTCTCAAGAAAAAAAAAAAAAAAAAAAAAGTACTCTGCAATAGACACTTTTGTGTATATGTCTTTATATGTTATCACTCAATCCCATATCATAAATTCCTGGAAGAACTACTGAATCAAAGAGAATCAGTGTTTTATGCTATTAATTCTTGCTATTAAATTGTTTATCAAAGAGATTAATTTCAATGTGACTGATCCCTTGAACAACAAATTTATAAGCCCTATTAAGAGAAATAAAAATATAGAAACAGGAATAGATTTTGAATTAACATGATATCATCATATGTTTTAATTGGAGAACAGTAGTACATCTATTTAACTAAGAAATAACTGATTATAGGTTAAACAACATTTTGGTTATAATAGGCTCAATGTGAAAATAGCAATCTATGATTATAGACTCTGTAATCTCATCCCCTGTTCACTCGCTTGCTAGTTTTAACACCTACCTTTTCTCACACTCACAAAAATCTTATTTGTCATGATTTTATTTGTAGAAGAAACTACACTTTTATGAAACCCCAAACTTGGAAACATACAACAAAATAACATAAAAACAATGTAAATTAGTAATGTAGAACCACATAAAAAGTTTTGGATTTTGAAAAATAATGTTTAGGATAATGGAACTGCACTTCTCCGTTTTCTAGAAAATACATATTCTTATTAATGCATGAAAAAACATCAGAGTTAATGTAGAAAATTTAAATTTTATTATTTCTATGGAGGGGGGAATTCTACTCTACAATTGTTATCAAGAAAGCCATCTCTAAAAAATTAAAAGGATTTCACTCTCTGCTTAGGAGACTTGGAAGCAATTTCAAATTCCTTATGAATGGTTATGATTTGCAGGACAACATTAAAAACAGAAGTTGGAAGTGACTTGTGAGGTCATTCCACACAAAGGGTAGTATCATAGGTTTCTGTGGCTTAGTTACAATGATCTATAACTTGTGTAAAAATCACCTACAAATATACAAACACATACATATACACACAGAGTTGTTAAAACTAGACAACATAATTTAACCACAAAATCCACAGTTGCTTCAAACCAAGACAGCTCCAATTATTTAGCCACAGAAATGCAGAACCACTGTATACAATGCATATTGCCAGAAATACTAATTTCATATTCATATCTGGAATAGTTTCTATCATTAAAAATATTTTTCATATCTCTAACCTAGCTCTCTGGAAGATTACAAGCTATCTTGACCCCAAAACTGATGAACAACAGCATAGTTTGCTGTAGTTGCATATGTCTAGCCCGCTTGGTTGGTCCCTATTCCTGTTCTTCTATAATGTGACTGTTTTCAAACTTGCGGAAATTTTGATAATTCAATACTTTTATTAAAATATGATAAATTCATTGTGAAATCCCAAATAAGCTTATTTTACCATGAGCATTTAATCTTACCTAAAGGGAAATAATGGGGGAAGACGCTAAGTAAGATCAGTAGTGCCAGTGTTGTGTTACCTCAGATTGTTGTTATATCATTGTTTTGGGGTTTATAAAACAACTGCATATAGAATTGGAATGGCTTTCAGGCTGGTCACATTTGATTGAATAATAACTGAATGATGTCCTATATCTGGTGTCCAATATTGTGCTTGGCGTACAATATGCTTTTTAGGGTTATTATTATATTTTAGTCATTCCTTTTTCTTTTTCTTTTTAGTTGATGCTTAATTGTGCATATTTGTGGGTTACACTGATGTGTTGATATACGTATACCTTGTGTAATGATCAAATCAGGATAATTAGCATGTCCATCACCTCAAACATTTACCAGTTCTCTGTGGTAGGAACATACAAAATTCTCTTTTCTAGCTATTTTGAGATGTATAATACCTTATTGTTGACTACGATCACTCTGCTGTGCAATAGAATATCAGCACTTATTCTTCCTAACTGTGACTTTTTATCCATTGACCTATCTCTCTCCTTGCTCCTCTTCTGCCCACCCTCTTCAGCTGCTGGGACTGTTCTATTCACTACTTCTATGAGATCAACTTTTTAACATTCTGCATATAAATGGGAACATGTAATATTTGTCCTTCTGTGGCTTATTTCACTTAATTTCATTCAGATTCATCCATGTTGTTGTGAATGACATGATTTTATTCTTTTTTATGGCTGAATAGTATTCCATTGTATATGTACATCACATTTTCTTTTTCCGTTTGTCTGTTATTGAACACTTAAGTTAATTCCATATCTTGGCTATTATGAATAGTGCTGCGATAAACATGGGGGTGAAGATACCTCTTTGACATACAGATTTTATTTTCTTCAGATTTATACCCACTAACAGGATTGCTGGATCAAACTAAACAGCTTCTACACAGCAAAGAAAACAATCAACAAAGTATAGAAACAACCTACAAAATGGGAGAAAATGTTTGCAAACTATACATCTGACAAGGGGTGAATATCCAGAATACATAAGAAACTCACACAACTCAACAGCAAAAAAAAAAAAAAAAAAAAAAAAAAAAATCTTATTTAAAAATGGGCACAATACCTTAATAAGCATTTCTCCACATAAGACACACAAATGAGCAACAGGTATATGAAAAACTACTCACCTAATCCCATATACCATGTCTTTTTGCCACATTCTATTATTTAGCAGCAAGTCACAGGTGCTGCTCACACTGAAGAGGAGATCACACCAGGGTGTGAATACTAGGAGGTGGGGCCACTTTTAGTCTGTCCATTACAGATGGATATTTAAATATAAAATGTTGAGTTTTAACATAAATGACTCTACCTCTTTCCTAAAAGACATTAGAATGTATGTATCTCAAATGACGCATTCTTGTTTACTGCATAAAGTGGCTAACAGTTTCCTTTTATTAAGACTTTTGTGTTTTGTAATCTACAGATCCGAAACAACATCGGACATGTAGAAATTAGAGCCTAATGTTCCCAAACTGTGGTTGGCTTTTTAAGGAATATCTGACAGTCTAACCTGGTGAAGGCCAATTATGGACTATGATATCAATAGGAGGAGGAGTAGAAGTTTTGGTAATAATGGAAATACATAATAGTAGTTTGTTTGCTGAGTATAACTTTATGTCAGGCATTGTGCCAAGTACACACATGTGCCAGTCAGGACAAATGTTAAAATTCCAGTAACAGTTGAATCCTATGAGATGCAGCAAAGAAGTGAGCATGGGTTGGCCATGCCACTCTACTCCTCAGCCACACTTGATAGGCCTAGGGTGGCCTCAAGCCCAAGGGGGCCAGTGTTGAGTCTACTCACAACAGTGCAGGGCTGGCTGAAAAGCCTGGGCTGATTCCTCAGGTTCTGTCTGGAATTTGCAGTAGCACAAAGAGAATACGGCACTTAACAATGAAAACTGATGCTTAAAATGTACCATGAATGGATATGACGAGCTGGAGAGGCACGAACTGAAATGAAGGATCACAGACGGAATGAGTTCTTTGGGGGGTCGAGGCAGTGGATCACCTGAGGTCAGATGTCTCTACTAAAAATAAAAAATTAGCCAGGCATGATGGTGCATGCCTGTAATCCCAGCTACTTGGGAGGCTGACACAGAAGAATCACTTGAACTTGGGAGGGGGAGGTTGCAGTGAGCCGAGATCATGCCACTGACCTCCAGCCTGGCAACAAGAGTGAAACTCCATCTCAAAACAAACAAACAAACAAAACAATCATATACCTATTGTTTCAACAAATATTAACTGAGTGTTTAAAATATGCTGGACACTGTGCCGGGTGTTAGGGTGTAAACGTAGACAAGGTAAACAGGTTCTAGCCTTCACAGAGATGAATTCCACAAGGGAAGACACAAATCAAAATTAAAATTACAACTAATGCTATAATCTGTTAAATCAAAACATAGGTCTGCCCTCGGACCCAGAAATTCCCTATCTGGCATATACCCAACAACAGAGGTGCATTCTTATGTCTACCGAATGGCTTGTGCAAGATGTCTTTAGCAGTTTCATTTATAATAGCTAAAAATTGAAAACGGTTCAAATATCTATCAGCAAAAGGATGAATAAATAAGTTATAATCATAGAGCTGAATGTTATACAGTCATAAAAAAGGACAAATTACACATGACTACATGATGAATCTCAAAGCATTCTGCTCAGTAAAAGAAGACACACACAACAGTGTATTTGCTATGTGATTACATTTCTATTAAGTTCAAGAACAGGCACAACTAATCAATGGTGGGAGAAGTCAGACTAGTGCTTCTCTCTGGAAATAGGGAGGAAGGCACTATGAGGACCAACTTGGAAAGGATGCAGGGCAATCTTCTGGGTTTGTAGTAATGTTCCACTTCTTGATTTGGGTGGTAGTTACCCGGGTTTAGATATGTAACAATTCATCAAGCTCTACATTAAAATTAAGCCACCTTATTGTATTACATTATACTGCAATACAAATAAAACACAAAAGTACTCAGAAATTGTGTTTTCTGAAGGATAAGATAGTAAGGCTGAATTGGGGACCTTGTGGAGCAATGGCCTGCTTTAGGCAGAGTGGTCTATGCGGTTCTTTGTGGGGGCACCATTTCTGCTGAGACCTAAGGGATTCGAAGGAGCTTGCCTGGGGAAGATCACAGGGAGAGCAGTCCAGTCCAAGGGCACTGCAGGGCCAAAGACCCTGAGGTGGGAATGAGCTCTGAGATGAGAAACGCGGCTCCAAATTAATGAGCTAGACATGGCCTGGCATGGAGCCAGAGAAGTTGTCAGGGATAGGGTCATTCAGGGCCTTGGAAGCTGCAGTAAGAAGTTTAGGGATTACTCTTAAGTGCCTTGAGAAACCACGGGAGGGCTTTAAGCGGGAAAGTGAAACGAGCCCACTTACAGCTGGAGAAGCAGCCACTCTGTCTGCAGGGTGGAGCAGGGATGCCGGACGCTAAGGCTACAGAGAGGCGGCGGGGGGACAGGGTCCCAGGCAGGGCAGGGGAAGTGACAGATTTGAACTGCAGTCTTCACATGGCATCAACAGCACCTGTTGGTGCCCAGCCTTCTAAAATGTGGAAAATCAAGAAGGGATAGAGGTGGGGGTTGGGGAAGAAGAAATAAGGCTGCTTTGGACATTTTAACTTGGAGACATCTGTGTTCCAAGTGGAGGAGGAATTGCATGCATTAGCCAGGTGCTCAGCAGAGAAGCATCACCTTGAAGATGGCATGTGCCTCCGCGGAAAGGGACGTGCTCACCTACAGACGTGCATGGAGAGAGGGAGAGAGGAAATGAGGCCCAAGCAGAGGAGTACAAGTGTGGTCATTCCATCGTGACAGCATGAATCTGTGTCATCTAAAGGGGAACTGGGACGAACCTCCCTGTGCTCGCTCTGAGAGGGTCCTGGGACCTCCTTATCACTCTGGATGTAGCTCACCACTACCCATCCCTCTAACAATGTTAGTGTGAATGAGTTTCTCATTCCTAAAATAAAAGAGGATAACTTTTAAAAATGGCCACAATGGACATTTACTAAAGTTCTGAGATATTAACATGCCCATTTAAGAAATGTATTTTCTGTCAGTTATTTGATGGCGTGGCTGCAACTTGCCATCAGGTTAATTCCCAAGGGAGTGCACTGACCCATAGAAATGAAGGCAGAATTTGGTGACAGTTTTATCACAAGTAAAATAAAAGACTATCTCCTGCAAATGGGAATACAAAAATACCCCTGCATTGTCATCGCTGGTGAAACAGAACACCAGCTCCTCAGAGAGGGCAGGTAGGGTTTGCTCCAGTCTTTCCGAGGTTAAAAGAACTGAAGAGTCTTTGAGCTTCGGAGGAAGCAAAGGCAAACTCTGGTAACAAATTTCTGACAGGAAGCAGGTCTGTGGGTGCAGGCCAGTTGTCCAGTTCAAGGACAAAATGGGAAAAGCAGCAGAGGCCCCAGACCAGCCTCCACCCAGAGTGTCCCATGGGCCACCCTGATAAGGCGTCTCTTCCATTCCTTCCTGGGACAAAGTGATGACTCACTTCAGAACCTGCCCCTTGCCCTTTATAGATGAGTGTATGTAAATGTGTACAGAGAATAATATACGCTTTCTCTTGTGGTATATCCAGTAATAATTATCTAATTCTTGTACGATCATCATACATTTCTGATGTAAAGAACTCTGAGGGTTGTTTTATTAAGAGAATTGGAAGCAACATTGTCAACATGTGAGATCTGAAGTAGAAAAGAATCGGTAAGAAATTTCCTACAACATGTTCTTTTCTTTTCTTTTCTTTTCTTTTCTTTCTTTCTTTCTTTTTTTTTTGAGACAGGCTGCTCTGTCACCCAGGCTGGAGTGCAGTGGTGCAATCTCGGCTCACTGCAACCTCCGCCTCCCAGACTCAAGTGATTCTTGTGCCTCAGCCTCCCAAGTAGCTGAGATTACAGGTGCATGCCACCATGCCTGGCTAATTTTTGTATTTTTTAGTAGAGACAGGGTTTCTCTGTGTTGCCTAGGCTGGTCTCAAATTCCTGCCTCAAATGATCTGCCTACCTCGGCCTCCCAAAGTGCTGGGATTACAGGTGTGAGCCACCCCGCCCAGCCAACATGTTCTTTTTTTAATGAGGTTCAGTGCTATTGAGTTCACTACATTTTACACACACACACACACACACACACACACACACACACACACACACATATATTATGTGATATTCTTTTTAGTAACTATGACAAATGGTTGGTTCTGTTTTGTGAAATCTACCGTCCATTTTGATTAAACTTTACACATAGGTGCAGCAAGACTTGTGTCTGGCTTTCCTTGATTATGTCTGCAATATCCAATTCACATGAATCCTTTTCTGCATACTTATTTTGAATTCTAAGAAAATCAAAACAAGAAAGTAGGTACATCAACACTTCTTCTTTTTCCGGAACACGTCACCTCTTTCCCATGTCATCGTTATTCCTCTTCTCCTTTTCTCTAGGATATGATCATCTTCCTACAGCACCCACCCCTTCCTGCCTGAACCCCTGGGTGCCAGTTTCCTAGGTCTGCCATAACAGAATACCACAATCTGAGTGGCTTAAAATAACAAAAATGTATTTATTCTCCTGGGGTTCTAGAGGCCAGAATTTCTAGATCAAAGTGTCAGCAGGGCCATGCCCCATCTGAAACCTTCAGTAGAATCCCTCCTTTCCTCTTCCAGCTTCTGACAGGGATCCTCAGTCTCTGGCATTCCTTGCCTTGCAGCTGCCTCACCCCACTCTCAGCCTCTACCGTCGCATGGCATTTTTGCATTTTCCTCTTCTTATAAGGACATCAGTCATATTTTGATTAAACTTCAAACACCTCATGTTAACTAGATTACATTTGTGAAGATCCTATTTCCAAATATAATCACATTTTAAGGTACTGGGGGGTTTATACTTCCACCTATCTTTTTTGTGAGCATAGAATTCAACCTTTAACCCACTGTGTTACTTACATTTGGTTATAGTGTAGTTTAAATCTCAAAAGAAAGAAGGCTTAAATTCTTTTCATAATCTACATATTAAAAGTTCTATCACTAAAATTTCTCCAAGGGCAGTTAGTCATAAAAATTATCTTTTCAAAATAAAGTAATATGTCAGTGCTTTGAGGAAACTTCCTCAGGCACCTGCAAGTTTGTGCGTGTATACACAGATAGAGACACACACACTTTCTCTCTTTCATGTACTACCTTTTTACAAACTTAATAATAAATAGGCCGGGCATGATGGCTCACGCCTATTATCCAAGCACTTTGGGAGGCCGAGGTGGGTGGATCACCTGAGGTCAGGAGTTCGAGACCAGCCTGTCCAACATAGTGAAACCCCATCTGTACTAAAAATAAAAATCAGCTGGGCCTGGTGGTGCACACCTGTAATCCCAGCTACTCGGGAGGCTGAGGCAGGAGAATTGCTTCAACCTGGGAGACAGAGGTTGCAGTGAGCCAAGATCGTACCATTGCACTCCAGCCTGGGCAACAGAGCAAGACTCCGTCTCAAAAAGCAAACAAACAATAAAAAGAGCGTAGGGTCCAGAGACCAGAGGGGCTTGAAGTTGGCTGTGTCACTGACTCAGGGTGTGTCCTGGGTTCTGCTACTCAGCCTTCCTCAAAAGTTGGTCAAGAAACTGGAATGAGATGATACATGGAAATTGCTTAGCCTAGGGATAGGCACCGAGTAGATGTTCAATAAATACCACCCAGTATTAAGCAGCATGTAAGTAATATGCTAATTGACTACAGGTTGTAATTTTTTTTAATGCTATCCTTTTTTTTTTTTTTTTTTTTAAAGCATGTTTTAAGTTTTGAGTAGTAAGCAGGTTGGGGAGCTTATATAAAAGAGTTTCTGAAAATTTGAAAGTTCTGTTTTGTTTTGCTTTGCTTTATAAGTTCTCAAAAATTGTAGAGCTTGATTTGGGTGAGATGTTACAGTATATGACCCTTCTTAGAGTTTATGAAAAGCATCTAGCTTTGATATTAATCTTATTAGCAAAAGTCAGTCTTTGCTTAAAAAATGGATTTGAAAGCAGACAGACTTGAATTTGCATGTGATACTGGGCAGTCTCTCAATGTTTCTGAGCCTCAGTTTCCTCATCTTGAAACTAGGATTGTTAGGAGCTGAGAAGATGGGAACTTAAATGCTATGACTCAGATCCTTAAAAAAAATTAGAATGTTCCTTATTTTCCAAAACTGATCTCATTTTGGAGCTTCTGTGTTCCCCTATAAAAAGGGAAGAAAAGTCAAACTGGTCAGTATGAGTATCTTAGTTTTAGCTGATGTAAAACACTCTTTCGGATTAACTCAGTCACTTTTGCATAAATGGGTAGTCTTTTGAGGATTTGAGTTTAGTCAGTTTGGGATTTCTTTCCAGGGGAATCAAAACAAATATAAACAGAATTTATACATCATCCTGGTTTGAAGGTGGAAGTTGTAGGTGCTAGAACCACGTTGGGTCTAGGGGCTGTCTCCTGGGTTCATTCTGGTCTGTGAAATGAGCCAGACACAAAAAGCCACTTACTGTATGATTCCATTTATATGAAATGCTCAGAGTAGTTAACTCTGTGGAGAGGAACTAGATTAATGATTGCGAGTTCGGTGAGGAGGAAATGAAGTGTGATTGCTAATGGATACAGGATTTCTTTTTGGGGTGATGGAAATGTCCTGGAATTAGGTAGTGGTAACAATGGAAAAGTTTATGAATATAATAAAAGCTGCTGAATTGCATACTTTAAAGGGTGAATTTTGGGGGTATATGAGTTGTACTTAAATTTTTGTTGTTGTTGTTTTAGACAGAGCCTCGCTCTGTCACCCAGTCTGGAGTGCAATGGCACAATCTTAGCTCACTGTAACCTCTGCCTCCGGGGTTCAGGTGATTCTCCCGCCTCAGCCTCCTGAGTAGCTGGGACTACAGGCTCCTGCCACCACGCCCAGCTAATTTTTTGTATTTTTAGTAGAGAAGGGGTTTCACCATGTTAGCCAGGTGGTCTCCATCTCCTGACCTCATGATCCGCCTGCCTTAGCCTCCCAAAGTGCTGGGATTACAGGTGTGAGCCACCATGCCTGGACTTATACTTAGAATTTTTTAAAATCACTCATAGTCAGAATTAAAATTATTGTATTTCACTATGTTCTTAGTTCTTTTGTTCATACTTTATCACAATTGGAATTTACTTTCTAAGAGAAAAAAAATCAGTTGCACATATTTGTGTAGGTTTCTTTCTAGGCTCTCTGTTCTGTTCCACTGTGTATTCCTCACTGTCTTGATATTACAGCTATGTAGAATTAATAACTATTAATAGCAAGTGCTAATTGTGCACACTTTATTCATTTTTTGGTCAAGATTGTTTTTGCTATTCTAGGGCCAGTGCCTTTCCATATAAAGTTTGGAATAAGCTTATCTGTGCCTACAGAAATCTTGCTGAGATTTTGATAGAAGTTTTATCTAATCTATAGGCCAAGTTGGAAAGAACTGATGTATTTACTATGTTGACTCTTCCAACCAATGAACATGGTATGTCTCTCTCTATTAATTTAAGCATTGTTTGATTTCTTTATCAGCATCTTGTAATTTTTAGCATATAGATCTTATACATGTTTTGTTAAGTTTATTTAACCAAAATACTTAAATTTCTCTGGCATGATTATAAATAGGACTGTTTTTAAGTTCGGTTTTCACATGTCTATTCTTAGTAGATATAAATACAAGTGATTTTTGTCTGTTAATTATGTATCTGGCAACTTCGTTTAATTCACTTCTAGAAAATTTTTGTTGTTGTTTGATAGATTCTTTGGGCTTTCCTAGTCAGACATTTATGTTATCTACAAATAGGGACAGTTTTTATTTCTTCCTTTCCAATTTGCATAACATTCTGTTAATTTTCCTTGCCTTATTGCAGTGCCTAGAACTTTTAGTATTATGTTGAATTACAGTGTTTTGAGTAGATGTCCTTTCCTTGTTCCCAATCTTAGAAAAAAATAATTCAGTCTCTCACTATGAAGTATGATGTCAGGTACTGGCCATTTTCAGTCTGCATCTTGGGCAGCACCATGTAGGACCCATGCCATACCGAATAGCAGGCTGTTCTCAGGAGGTTGTTGTTCTTCTGGGCTGTACCCTGGAAAGTGAGAAACAAACCTTCCTTGGGGAACTTCTCTGAAATCTTTTCTTATTTTTCTTACACAAAAAATAAGTCAACCCAGGCTGGAGTGCAATGGTATGATAATAGCTCACAGCAGTCTCAAACTCCTGGGCTCAAGCAACCCTGTCGTCTTAGCCTCCCAAGTAGCTGGAACTACAGGTGTATACCATGACACCAGGCTAATTTATTTTTATTTGTTGTAGAAATGGGTGTCTCACTATGTTACCCGGGTGATCTCAAACTCCTGGGCTCAAGCAATCCTCAAACAATTTCTGGTTGTTTCAAATTCTTTGCCTCTGCCCATGTCTCCACCCTGCCAGTTATATCCTCTCCACTTTTCAACCCATGCTTAAGGGACCAGAAGTGCTTCCCTCCTTCCTGAAACCTTTCAGAAATGGAGCTTCCTTTACATCACATCCTCTATGATTAGTCTGGGGCAGGAGTCTTGAAAGTGTGGTATGTCAACACCTGGGCAACTCCAAGACCCTAGCAGGGGGGGGTCTATGAGGCACAAAATGATTTTCATAAATACAAAGATATTATTTGCTTTTAAAAAATGTATTGACATTCTTCATTAATGTTGTAAAAATATTGGTGTTAAAATTATTAGCACCATAACAACAATCAAGACAGTGGTATTAGGCCAGGCTCAGTGACTCACACCTGTAATCCCAGCGCTTTGGGAGGTCAAGGCAGACAGTTCACTTGGGTCAGGAATTCAAGACCAACCTGGCCAACATGGCAAAACCCCGTCTCTACTAAAAATACAAAAATTAGCCGGGCGTGGTGGTGCGTGTCTATAGTCCCAGCGACTCGGGAGTCTGAGGCGTGAGAATCACTTGAACCCGGGAGGCGGATGTTGCAGTGAGCTGAGGTTGCACCACTACACTTCAACCTAGGCAACAGAGTGAGACTCTGTCTCAAAAAAAAAAAAAAGACAGTGCTGTTAAACACAACTAGTAGTCATCGCATTTTTTACCGCCATCCATGAACAGTTAAAACAAAAATCAGCTTCATTAAATTATGTCCTCCATGAAGCAATAAAAAATATTAATGCTATTAAATCTCATCTCTTGAGTACACATCTTTTTAATATTTTGTGTAACCAGATAGGAAGTACGCATAAACCACCACTGCTACATACTAGACCACAGTAGTTGTCTGAAGAAGCAGAAACAAGTTGTGAGTATTCTGAACTAGCCTCTTTTTTATAAAACACCACTCTTATTTGAAAAATAACTGACATACAAACTATAGTGATTCAAATTTAGGTGTTATGGATATATTTTCTTGAAAATGATTAAAGCAAACCTGTCACTTCGAGAAAAACAGCTGAGAGCATTTGCTGCTAATGATAAAATTTGAATTTTCCATGAAAATAAGAATTTTAGAAATTTGTTTCCACCCCTGTGAACTTACTTCCGAGTGCTTACGGACATTTCTGATGACATGGATAGTGATACTAACAAATGTGATTTTTTAAAATATTGAGTAATGAAATGTGTCAACATTTGAAAGATCTATATAACTTAGTGAACCGATATTTTCCAAGTGGCCAGTACATAATGTTACAAAAACATACATGAGTGAAAGATCTATTCAAAGCATGAGATGGATAAATTAAGTTTAATATATCAAAGTATGAAAATTCATTGCTATAGTTCGAAATTCCATATGGCAACTAAACGTTAAGAAGTAGGATTTTTTTTCAAAGAATAATTCCACAATAATCTGAAATAGCTATTAATATACCTTGCCTTTTTGAACTATTAATAAATATGTGTGTGAAGCTAGATTTTCTTCATGTACTTCAACCAAAACAGCAGATTGAAACAGACTGAATGCAGATGCAGATATAAAATTTTAACTTTCTATGAAACTAGACATTGAAGAGATTTCCAAAAAATATTCTTTTAAAAACTCACTCCTTACATATTGTTTTGGAAAATGTAATTATTTCCCAAAGATGTATCCCTTAAGGTAACATGTAGTGGATTTAACATTGCTCTTTTAAGAATGAATTAATAAATATTTTTAAATGTCTCAATTTTAATTTATAAATATAGTAACTACTGATATATTTATATAACCCATATAAACCAACAAAAGTTATCTGGGGCCTTAATAATTCTTAATATTTCAAAGGTGTCCTGAAATAAAAAAAAGTTTTAGAACTTACTCATCACTCCCACAAGTTTTCTCATTTATGATTAAAGGGAAGCTTTGAGTATTTATCAAATTCTTCTCTCTCTCCACAAGCTTAGCTTTCAAGACTGTTGTCTCGTCTGAGCTTAACAAACCTAGTTTGCTCCTCAAAGCTGAACAAAGTTGTCTTTGTTTTAGGCAGTATCTGCCTTCCCCTGAAGCAGTAAATGCCTCTGATTCAATCTGTGGGGAGCCACAGGGCAAAATGATTTGCAAGGAATAAAAAAAAAAAAACATTGGTTTACCATATGAAAAATATTATCATCATTACATGGGTATTAAATGGGATTTGTATCTTTAGTAACTGGCAGAGTACCTTGCAGAGAATAGCTACTCAATTCTTGTGGTTCCAATTCCCAAATAAGATTCAGATCTAAATCTAACCAAGTAAAATAGTATTGAGGTTTTCCCAGTGCACAAACTATTCTATGCATTAAAAGTGGTCATTTTTAAAAACAACTAATCAAGAAGTATTTATTAAGTAACTGAAATGTACAAGGCACTTAGCTAGCAAGGTGCTAGCTGGGAACGCAAACCCTATTAGAAACAAATACTGTTTTATATGCTCGAGAGCAATAGGTCTCAACCTTGGTTATACGTTGGAAACATCTAGGGAGCTTTTTAAAAGTACCAATACCTGGGCTTCAGTCCAATAGATTTTGATTTAAATGGTTTAGGGTGTGTTCTGAGCATCAATATTCTTTAAAATTCCTCAGTGGAGCTTAATGCACAACCAAGGTAGAAAACAGTGGATTAAAACTGTAGAGTTTCAAATAAACTCATTATATTCATTCATTCACTTGTTCATTTATTTTATACATATTTATTGAGCACCTACTATGTTCCGGGAACTCTCAAGGTGCCGGGGATATGGCAGTAAACAAAACAAGGCATCTGCTCTCATGAGGCTAGTGTTCTAGCAGACAGACGGAAACTACAGACATAAGCACATAAATATATGTTACGTCATTGGTGATAAGAACTCTGAAGAGGAAGAAAGCATGTTCGGGGAGTAGGTGGGTTAAGGTGCTTTTCAAGGGGCCATTCAGAGTCTTCTGTCAAAGTGGCCTGAAGACACAGAGGGTGGTGCTGAAAGGAAATCAAGCAGCTACTGGGGGAGCCAGGCCAAGCAAAAGTCAGTCAGAACTCAGCCCTTCTGATGTTCCAGATGCAACAGGAGGCAATTGCTGGAGTGGTGGTTGAGAGGCAGAGCAGAAGGAGATGGGCTGAGAGGCACCCTGGTCAGGACTTTGCACTTCATCCCGAGCTAGACCACAGGGCACTAGAGAGTTCTGAGCAGAGCAGTGATGTTCTGAGCCTGGGTTTGAAACATCATGTGAAAGAGATGGCAGGGAGGGTAGAAGCAGAAAGATGAGTTAGGAGAGTATTGCGGCAATCCCGTGAGAAGGGATAGGGTGAGGGCCGAGGGGACATTGAAGGTGGTGAGAAGTGGTTTCAGCCAAGATAGGCTGTGGTGGAAGAGCCAGCAGAATTCACTGATGATTTGGATTTGAGAGTAGAAGATAGTGGAGAACCAAGGCAACTCCAAGGCTTTCTGCCTGAGCAACACGTCTGCTCCTTGCAGCAATGCAGTCGGGTAGTTGGAAAAGGCATTTTCTCCAATTTATGAATAAGAAACTGAGGCCAAGAGAAGGGTAAGTGGCATATGCAGGACCACAGAGCTGATAAATCGCTGGAACTGTTTATTACCTGCCAGCTCTTCAGATTCCAGGTCTAGGGATTCTTTCCTTTGTCAAAGTTTGAAGCCACAATAACATAGGAGCAAACTCCACTTCCTTGAAGTTTGTAATCTAGCTGTGAAGTTAGGAGCTAGAGACAAACACCAAGTCTTAAATTAGTGCTAAACTCTGTGTACTAGTGCCACATGGGTGGGAGAGACCATAGGCGTTTTCAAGATCCTATGGCCTTCCTTGGCAGAGTGAGCAAGAGTAGAGTGAACAAGGCAGGCTGGAGGGGCTGGGTAGGAAGAGGACAGAGAAAGGAAGGGAGAGGCCATTGCTTGCAGGGTAAAGGAAAGAGGCTGATATATGTACGTATCGTGTGTTCAGACATCAAAGTATAAAGCTATGTATTTGGTTGAACAAGAAGATGCAAGTGCATTGAGGAGGAGGGGGGGAACAGGTGGGCGGAGGTGGGGCAATCAGGGAGTTGAAATGAATTTGATAATTTAGGGCCAGATTATAGGAGACATTAAATGCCCATCTAATAGCGAGTGAGCCCATGGACTCCTAATAGAGATAATAAAGATTAGAAAAATATTGAAGTGATTTTCAAGGTGATAGTTAAGCTTATTAGGAAAGCAATAATAAAACCTCCATTAAAACAGGTCAAGAATATAGTTCTAATTTAATAACAAGCTGGATTAATCGGCTAGTCTTTAGAAGAGGTTTCATAATCGCAGAAGCCTTTGAACTTGATGGGGGAGTTAACAGTAATTATTGTCAATAAGAACAGAGATCCCTTTGAAATAATAAGGCATTAAAATAAGGTGTAAAAGCAGTTGAGTGGCTTCCATTTGTACAAAACAGCAAAACAGCTTCAGGCCAAATGTATGCCTGGCCTGGGAGGGGTTGGAAGCAGAGCTCTATTTGCCCACCCGGCTGGCTCTAGAGTGAGCAGTTGCATTTGTTTTGTGGGTGTGGCTAAGAGAGGACAACTGGGAAGGCATTTGAATGGCAAAACTCTTTCAATAAGGCCTAACTGGTTTGGGGAGTTCGGAGGGTGTGTACTCAAGGTAAGTTGGGGGTATTGAGTTAGGCCTACAATCCCTCATAATACTAGGTGGGGTATTGTGCAAAGAGAGGGCCAGGAAAATGTTCTAGATATGTTAGTGTGGATTTTTATTTCTCTCAAGGGGGAAAAACGTTCTTAAATCAAACTGTGGTCTACTTGAGAAACCCATGGCCATATTGAGTGTATTTTAAAAAGGAGCAATTTTTGAGCCAATCCTGTTTGGCCTTTAAAATATGTGAATCTATTTGATATCACTTCTGTTACTTTAGTGGAACAGTCAACATGAATGACAGAATTTAGAGTTGCAAGTATCTTCGGCAGTTTAGAAGTGCTCAGAGACAAAGACGGTGAAGTTCAATAGGGTAAAGAGTAGGTGTCAAATGAAAAAGAACTGGTCCAACAATTTCGACACCTGCTTTTTCCAATACACTTGAGTAATATTATTGCATGTTAAATTATCAGTACATCAGTTATCCAAAGAGAGTCTTGAAATGTTGAAACAATGTTATCATCAACAACAAAAATACAACACTCCTTAAATGCTGTAAATATTCATTTTCAGCCATTATATTTACACCAAATAATTATGTCTGGAGAAGTTCACCAGAAATCATATAGGCAAGGCATGGAAACATCAGGCAAACAGAACCAGGCAAAAGAAAAAGAGAATAAAAAATTATCATCAGACTAAATAAACGTGAGGTGCCACGGAAATATGTAGATGTTAGTGTGTGAGACAAAGTGAGGGAGCAACGTGGATTACACATTTTTTGTGAATCCAGGAAGCATTTTAGGTGAAAGGGAAGGAGGCACAGAAGTGCCTGGACCCATGCAGGATGAAGGAATGGGAATGAACTGCTTTGCTTTTCATCTCAGTGTAATCCAGCACAGCCTTTCCAGACGGCTTTGAGAAAGAGCAGCTGATTGAATGATGTGTTTCTTTCCTGCAAACCCATTGCATCTGGGGGTGGTCAGGCGAAAATGAACTACATTGCAGCCTCGATGGGAGGAGGAGGGGTGAATAAGAAAAGGGGGTACAGTCCCACCCAACTCCTCTTGTGGCTGCTGTGAAATCTGGACCAAAGATTGCTCAAGGTGGAAGAGGATCTGTTTTCAAACCCAGTTCTGCCATGTACTTGTGATGTGATCGTGGGCAAATTACTAATTCTCCTTTTCCTTTTAGCCACAGTCCTCCTATTTCTAAAATGTGAATGATGACTACTTCATGCTTGGGTATGTTTTGCTTTGTTGGATTGTATAGGTGTATAAGTGTTCAAGAACTTTGTGGAAGACACTGTGAGTTAAGCTTATTGAAAACTGAAGTGCTGTATAGGTGAGAGGTATGGTTAGTATTATTTCTACAGGTGGCAGTTTGGGTGGGTACAGTGAGGGCTATCAGTGTGATCTCCAGGACTGGTCTGGCTCTCACTGCTAGAACCCTCCCCTCACATGCACACCCTGGCCATGGTTGTGAGGGGGTGGGGAGGTTTTGTCCTCTGATGTTTATTGCAATGGTTGAGTGGCTGAAGGACGTCCAGTGGAGAAAATGTTCTACATCTGGGCTCCAGCACAAATTGCTGTTTACTTCATATTCTTAAAACTTACAGTGTGGTCATGATGTGGAAAAAACAAAAAAGCATTTTGTTTCCTTTCACTCATAAGAGAATAAAATGATGAATTTACTTAAATTTCCTAAGAGATTTTGCTTTGACACAAGGAGTAATGAGATGTCCTGGTGTTTTGATGAAGACGGTACACTGGGTTCCTGAGAAAGGTGGCAGGATATAGTGAAGAACAGGGCAAAGACCTGCCCAACGTCAGGGACAGGTTCCATTTTACTTAGGCTTGTTTATTATGCTTGACTTGTGAATCAGTACAGCTGACATATTTTTTGACATAAAGGATGCATCCCTAAGTTGCAGCTTCACTAGAACATATCCTGATTCAGACTAAAAGGTATTCTAAGGCCACAGTTCATATACATGGTGTGGTGGTCTGAGGTCACCGGCTCTCCATGTACCATGGTTGAAGGAAAAAATCCAGCCTGTACTGCCCTTGCCAGCATCTGCTAAAAAAAAAAAAGAATTTACATAAAGACATTAAGCAGGCTCATGGTTTCCCTAGAACCTTCTACAGATTGCCAGATATCTCAAATTTTGTATGATGATGCTTATTCCTTATCAGAACCCACAGTGGTAATGTGAACAACAATTTGGTTCTAATCCATCTACAGAAAGGCATCACGTGATGTATATTCTGAAGAAGTAATTGGTCACAAGTAATAGCAACTTGCCAAAAAATTTGAAATTATTTTCTTGTTCTCATCAAGCACCAAGCATTTTTATGATAGTATTTGTGTTGATTAATTTTATGTGTCAACTTGGAAGGTGTCTTGGGATGAGATTAACATTTACATTGGTGAACTCTAAGTAAGGCAAATTGCCCTCCATAATGTGGTGGGCCTCATCCAGTCAGTTGAAGGTCTGAATAAAAGAAACAGACCAGCCTCCCTGAGCAAGAGGGAATTTTCCCATAGATGACCATCAGGCTTCCTCTGCACAATCAGCTCTCTTGAACCTCCAACAGGCCCATTTTGCAGATTTTGAACTTACCAGTCTCCATAATCATATGACCTAATTTTCTGTAATAAATCTCTGTCTCTTTCTTTTGGATGAACATGTGCTAATTATCAAGCTTGTGAAGGGGTGGGGAAATAAAATTTACCAAGCATCCACAATGCAATGTGATGTACATCACATATATTGCTTCCTTTGACCTTTAAGACTATCTGTCACATGATTATCAAGATCCCCATTGAACATATCAGTGCACAGAGGCAGTGTAGCAACCCCTGGGCAGAGCGAACCCAAGCCCATCTGATCCCATAGCTGAGACTCACTGCATTGACCCAGCATTGTTAATTTCCTGATTGTACCTCATCACCTAAAATGCCTTGAGCGTGTTTTCATCATTGGGAATATCTGCTGGGGCTTGTGAGCTTGGAGGGCTTATTCTTGCCATGGGACTTTGTTTAACAAAAAGAACAGTAGACAGAGAATCCTCACCATGGGGCCTAAACCCCTGTTGCCTCTAACCGCCTTAGGACAAGTCCGTCTCTCAGCACCTGACATCTCTACTTACTATACAGTGGTTTACTTCTTTAGGTACCTATTGCAGAGATTTGCTTTAAGAAGCAAACAAAATAATGCATGGGTTAACATTTAAAAAAAATTAACAGATAAAAGGAGTATACGGAGAAAAGGATAAAGGAGTTCTAATGAGAACTTCACAGATCCATATAGGTTCAAAGATCTTGAAGACATGTAGGCCGGGCACAGTGGCTCATGCATGAAGTCCCACCACTCTGGAAGGCCGAGGCGGGCGGATCACCTGAGGTCAGGAGTTTGAAACCAGCCCAGCCAACATGGCCAACATGGTGAAACCCTGTCTATACTAAAAATACAAAATTAGCCAGGCGTGGTGGCAGGTACCTGCAATCCCAGCTACTCAGGAGGCTGAGGCAGGAGAATCACTGGAACCCGGCAGGCGGAGGTTGCAGTGAGCCGAGATCATGCCATTGCACTCCAGCCTGGGCAAAAAGAGTGAAACTCCACCCACAAAATTAAAATTAAAATTAAAAATGACACCTAAGTATAGCTTGAATATTTTAGTGTCTAATTCCATGCATCATTGTGCAAAACAATTTGGATGGGAATTTTTCAATATTGACTGATTTAACACATTAAATAGTTATTGTATGGCTCCCATATACTCAGAATCATGCTACAGCCTGAGCAGCTATAGAGAGACAGATAAGGCAGTAACTGCTACCAAAAAAATTATTATCTAGAAAGGAAAGAAAATAAAAAACATTAAGTTGCTATGTACCAGTCACTTTATAAGCATTTTACATGCATGTTTTCTTTTAATTATTGCAACAATGCTTGTTAGGCAGTAGGTATCATCATTACCCCAATTTCCAGAGTTTCTAAAAAGAGAGAAAGAGCCTTCGAGGGATTAGTACTAAGCCCCTCATGCTATTGGGGTGATCCAGGCTGGGCATTGAGGCTCCTGAGCCCTGACTCACAACCTCGCTGCCTCAACAGTCAGCAATGTCATTCATACTAACTCCCAGCAGAATGTGAAAGAGTCTGGGATTTTGCTGAAAGCAAAGTATCATGGAAGCCCTGAGATGCAAGAGACTCCTTATAAGAAGAAACACTGCTGCCTCAGGGGAAGGCTACATCTGAGCTGGCACTTGCAAAACAAGTCATGTCTTGGCAGATGGATGAAGGGAGGCTTTATAGGCAGAGAGCAAAGGCAAGAAGGTGAGGAGGTGCTGGGAGTGTCTGGGGTGAACAGGTGGTTTTTCAAAGATGGTATAGCAGAGAATGGAAGCTGGGGTGGAGGAGGCAAAGCAGAAAAGGAGAAAAGGAGACAGGCTGATGGCAAATAATTCTCATGTTGTCTTCAGGGTTTGGACTTTATTCCATACACAAGGAAATGCCAGTGGAAGCATTTGGGTAGCAGCATGACCTAATGGAAGCGTCACTTGCCCTTTTTTTTTTTTTTTTTTTTTTTTTTCTGGTGGTAACATGGAGAACAGTTTGGAAGCTATCTCAGTTAGGATTTTAATATCTGCATCCAACAGAACACCACTAAAGGCAAATAGTTTATTTTTCAAATGAAACAAGAAGTTAAGGTTGGCATTCTAGGATGGGCACAACAGTCAGAGGAAATATGAAGGACTTGAGTCCACCTCGTTCACTTAGTGGATGATTCAGTCCTCAGGTTTTCGAGAGGGATGCTCCACCTCCCAACAGTGCATCAGAGTTTCAGGCAAGAAGGGGGAAGGGCAAAGGTCAAACTCAAATGTTAATAGAATATCACACTTGTTATGAGAAAAACAATAGTTTTAACAGAAGCGCCTTCCCCCAGATGCCTGCTTAAAATCATTGGCCAGACTGGATGAGAATGCAAGGAATTGTGGGGAAGTGTTTAGTTTATTTATTTATTTATGTTTGAGATGGAGTCTCACTCTGTCTCCCAGGCTGGAGTACAGTGGTGTGATCTCCGCTCACTGCAACCTCTGCCTCCCAGGTTCAAGCAGTTCTCCTGCCTCGGCCTCCCAAGTAGCTGGGATCACAGGCATGCACCACCACGCCCAGCTAAGTTTTATATTTTCAGTAGAGACATGGTTTCACTACGTTGGCCGGGCTGGTCTCAAACCCCTGACCTCAGGTGACCCGCCCACCTCAGCCTGCCAAAGTGCTGGGATTATAGGTGTGAGCCACCATGCTCGGCTTGTTTATTTTTAATGAGACATTTGCTATTGCAAGAGTTCTATCAGGAAGAATGGAGGAATGGACACTGCATAGCTGACCACAGTGCTATTGAAGAGGCAATTATAAAGGAAGAGACACCTATTTAGAAGTGTCTTAGTCATCTCAGGTTGCCATAACAGTACCACTGACAAAGTGGCTTAAACAGCAGACATTTGTTTCTCACAATTTTGGATGCTGGAAATCCAAGATCAGGGTGGCAGCATGGTCAGGATCTGGTGGGGGCTCTCGTCCTGGTTTGTAGACGGCTGCCTTCTCATTGGTGCTCACTTGGCTTTTGCTCAGTGCATGCATGCAGAGAGAGAAATCATCTCTGGTGTCTCTTCCTTCTCTTGTCATGATTCTGTTGAATTAATGCCCACCCTTATTACCTCCTTTAACCTTAGTTACTTCCTTAAAAACCCCATCTCCAAGTAGTCACATTGAGAGTTAGAGGGCTCCAACATAGGGATTTTATGGGGGGGACACAGCGGTCAGTCCATAACAAGTGATTAAAAATTGTCTGTGATAGAAGGAAAGATGATCCAAACCAGGCTACTGGCTGGAGTAAAGAAAAGGAAAATTGAGGGTGGGATACTTGAGCGGTTACCACCTGTTGAGTAGTTAGTATGTGTTAGATGTTCTGCTGTGCTTTATTTAATTCTCACAATAACCTCGTGTTATTGTTGTTATTAAACTGAAGAGAAAACAGAAGCTCAGGAAGGGTAAGAAACTTTCCTGAAGTCACACTCTTGATCTTGGCCAGAGCAAAGACAATATCCCTGTGAGAGAGGAGGAAGAGAGAAAATCTGCAAATAACCTCAGATTTTGAATCAAGGCATTTGATGGTACATTTAGCAGAGGTATGGATCCCGAGATCTGGGAGAAACAATGAGTTAAATTGTGGAGAAAATGACTTTTGAGGAAGGCTGGCAGAATGGAGGAAGTAACCCAATCAAGAGGTGGAAATATCGCTCTTACACTTGATATCTAGAACAAGTTAAATGTTGGAGGTACCAAAACATGGAGAATAGTTGAGCTCTGGCAATGAGTGGGATTTCCAAGCCTAAGTAGAAATGAACAGAGTGGAAGAAGAAGGCTGTAAAGGGAAGCTAGGGCACTGGGTGCTTTCAGAAAGCAGGACAGTCTCTCTCTGGTCACAATAAGGACATCTGGACAATCTTCCTGGTCACAGAAAGGACATCGGGACCCTCAATGCTGTGTCAGCTCCAATGCCCATGGTATCAGAAGTATCCGATACCACTCCATCAGGTGACCCATTCACCTTTCTTGGGTTTGTCACCTGTGGAATGGGATAAATAGCACACACCTGCCATCTCAGTGATGAGCCGTGAGCATTAACAAGGCAATGCTTATAAAATACTTTGAAGATGAGAAGTGTCGTGTACACGCTATTTTATTGTCATGTCTTACAGTTGATCGTATTCTTCCTAAAACATCTCTACAGAAATTGACGCACCTTTTGTGGGTTCAGTGGCTCATTTCTGTGGTACATTTTATATCTCAATAAAAAACACAATATAATATTTTAAATAGTTTGAGATGCTTTTCTTAGACATCAAAGACATAATTTCTCAAACCTCTAAACTGGCTTCTGTTGATTTCTCTTACAACATGTTAGTGTCAACAGCCCAAGTTAAGAATGTAAAGAAGGAGGGAGCAATAGCAGCCCATTTAAAAATCTTCTATATAGGCCAGAGAAACCAACCCTAGCTCTAAGTTATACGTTAACTCTCAGAGCTGCCTGGACCAACTGAAGGCAAAAGATGCCAGGCTTTTCACACTACTGCAGGAGATATTCCCTGATTCAAAACATTCAGTCCATGTTTTCTGCTGTCCTTGGCTCTTCAGTTTTTCTTAAATTATGAAGACTTTCTTCCTCATTCCAGAATCAGAGCCGTAGCTGAGAAGCAGGTCACTACCCATCGTAAAAGGGCATAAATCCAAGATCTTTACACATATGTGCCAAAAATTCATTTTTCTGAATATAGTTTAACAATCTAAATATGTACATGGCAACTTCTGTTCCCAAATGCACATTAATTCTTGCCTTTCTTTCAAAAGGTGCCAGTAAAAAGAAGGGAAAGCTAAATGAATGGACTCCTTTATGATGAAAAAGATGGGAGGGATATGAAAACATTTGCAAACTGTTCCCAGGTTCTCACATTCCCAGGGGCAAGAATCAATGAAACTTTGGATCAGACAGTCCCATGCAGGCCGCCCCATTCTGAACGCTAACCAGAGCCCAACCCACACCTCAAACCTCTCCCTCATGTTCTGCCTATTATTGTTTTCTTGACACTATCAATTCATATTCTTCATGTTCCTGACATTAGAAAATTTGTCAAAAGACAGAAGTACGAGGGTCAACAAGAAAGCATTAATAGAAATGTCAATCATAAAGTCATGTCCTCTGAATACTGATCTGGCTTCAGGTGAAGATAGAATGGCATCTGAGAGGACCTATTCCTAGGCTGAATTATTTTAAGATAATACTGATTAGGCATCACCTTCTCTGTCACCAAAGACTGGTTCCATTTAAATTGGAAAATGTAGAATGCATAATGTCAGATGTCTGAATGACATAGAATCAAGAAGGAAAGACACTGCAGTAAGTGACTGAATGGGGATTCCAAAATATCTCAGTTATCCGTGATGAAGGGCTGAAAACAGTGAAATGAAATCTACTAGGGATAACTAGGTAAGTCTGCACTGAGATTCAGAAAATCATCCAGCTATAAAATGGAAAGACGTATATAAATTGAACTTCCTTTATGAAAAGGGATCTCGTTGACTTCAAACTCAGTTCAGGTCAGCGTGACTGGGTTGATAAAAAGCTAATGCATACACAGATTACATTACAAGATTTATAGTGTTCATAACAGGAGATGTAATCATAGAATTCATTCACTTAATTTTTTATCAGAACTCATCACTGAGTCAAGTGAACAGGTGTCGTACATAAGGAGTGATAGAGATAATAGGATCAGTAAGTTCTCAGACTAAAGAGTAGGGTCGTACTTTGCTTCAACGAATGGTGCTGTTGCAGGAATTCAGGATTTGCATTTCAGATCTTCACTTTTTTCCCAAGAGATTTTGGAATTATAAATTTCAATATAAAAAATATCCGATTTTCCAAAAACCCTAATTTTGTTTAAAAGGCCATCTCTATCCATGGGCCCCCCATTTGTACTTCCGCATTAGGTATATTGTCTGGATCTTAGGACAGAGATGTGGGTTATAGATAGATTTGGGGGTTTTGTCATTTTATAGGGTCATCTTATAGGGGGTGGTTGAATCAAGGGTAGTAAATAGAAACATCAGGGAGTGTATATAGAGTAGGAAGGTGGAGCTTTAGGCCTGCTTTATTTGGGGCTAACTATATAGATTTTTAGAACTGATTTTATTTAAAGGCTTTTGAGCTCTACTTCTTTGCAATGTAATTTTAGTTATTGCTCTAAGGACTACTATAAACATTCTTACATTTTCACAGTCTACTTAGAGGTAATAATGTACAGCTTCATGTATAATATATAAATGTTGTAATTAATTACATCTGTTTACTGATTCCATCTTCCTTTATGTTATAATTGTCATATATATCGTTATCTACATGCTTCATAAATCATAATACAAAGTTTTTTTAATTTAAGCAGTCTTTTACCCACATATTTACCATTTCTGGTGTAAATGAGTTGAATTTATTCTGAAGATTCCAATTGCATCTAATATAAATTCCTATCAGTCTGAAAAACTTCCTGTAGTGTATATTGCAGTGGGGATACACACTGGCAATAAATTATCTTAGTTTATATTATTTGCAAATGTCTTTATTTTACCTTGAAGATTATTTCAATCTTTCTTGAAGGTTATTTTCACTGGATATAAAAGGATAACTTGAAAGTTTTTTCTTTCTTCTTTTATCACATTAATGATATTGATCCACTAGTCTAGCTTTCATAGTTACTGATAAAAAGTTAGCAATTGTTTGTATTGTTTTTATTCTATACTTATTATATGATGTGTTATATTTTTTCTGGCTGCTTTAAGAATTTTTTGTTGTCTGGTTTTCTTTTTTTCTTTTTTGAGACAGGGTCTCACTCTGTCACTCAGGCTAGAGTGTGATACCATGATCATGGTCACTGCAGCTTCAACCTCCCAGACTCAAATGGTTCCTCCTACCACAGCCTCTTGAGTAGCTGGGACTGTAGGCATGAACCACCCCACTTGGCTAATTTTTTTTAGAGACATGGCTTCACCATGTTGCCTAGGCTGGCCTTGAACTCCTAGCCTCAAGCAATCTGCCTGCCTCAGCTTCCCACAGTGCTGGGATTACAGGTGTGGACCACCGCAACCGGCCATCTGGTTTACTTTCAATAATCATAATGGCTTTTACTATGGTTTTCTTTTACTGAATTTTCCAACCTTTATGTTTTTCACCAACTGTGGAGAATTTTAGGCATTGCTACTTCAAAAATATTTTCCCTGTTTGCCTTTTTGAAATATTTCCACAAGCCAATCTGTTTTCCTTTCTATTTTTAGGATTTTATGAGTGTATTGATAGATTTTCTACTTCGCTGACTTTTTCTTGTGTCATCTCCTAGTTATTAAGCCCATCCAGTGAATTTCTTATTTCAGGCATTGTATTTTTCAATTCTAGGTTCTCATTTGGTTATTATTTATGGTTTCTTTTTTTTTTTTACTGAGATTTAACATTTTTATTTATGAACTACATATTTCTCTTATTTTAGATCATGTTTAATATATCTGCTTTAAAATTCTTGTCTGCTGATATCTGGGTTGTTTCAGTATCAGATTTTATTAAGTCTTTCTCTTGTTTTTGTGTTGCATTTTCTTTGTTCTTTGCATATCTAGTAATCCTGGACATGGCAAGTAATACATTTTTGGAGACGCTAAATTCAGAAAATTTAAATCACAAAGGGTGTTGATTATTTTGTTTTAAGCAGACAATTAACTTGATTAGAATTGAAATCCAAAATTTTTCATTCTTGTGGTGGGCAGCGGCTGAAATCTATGTTCTATTCTTTTAGCCTCGATGGCACTGCTTAGAGTCTACCCTATGCATTTGGGCAGAATTTATACATGAAATTTTGGATATCATTCTCTGGCTATCTTCTGTCTGGTTTGGTCTCCTAAAATTGTTTTTCTGGTTCTTCAAGCTTGTAAGCCTCTTGCTTTTGATCCAAGTTTTCATTTCCTAGTGTAGCCCTAACTTGGACCTGCTCTCTGGCTAAAGCCTGTAAAAAGCAGAAAACTTAACATTATTATGTTCGTCTTCTGAGCATTGGTTGCCTCTCTGTCTTTGCCTGCCTGGTCTCTCTCCAGAGTATTCAGTCATTGGTTTTTAATAATTTGTACAGAGTTCACACTTGTTACCTATGATACAGTTTGTCTGACAGGAGCTATTCTGATATTACCAGAAGCAGAAATTCCAGGCAAATAGGGTGGGGAGATAGGAGCAACCCCTCAATTCAGGATCAGTAGGCACATCAATTACAATTGGATTAACTATGTACAGTGACCCACCTGGGCTAAGAGTCCTCCTTGATAGAGCTCAGATTACCACTTACAGGCCAGCATGTATATAATAATAATCCTTTCAACTCAACTGGTAGGTCACAAGCAACCAACTTCCTAACTGAGGCCCCTACCTCCCAAGTTGATCACCCAAAATGTGTTCTCTATACTGCCCTGGAAGTGATCTACATAAAAACAGACCATACCATATCCCCTACCTAAGAATCTTTCCATGGCTCCTGACTTGTCTTCAGAAGAAAACCCAAACTTCTTAAGAGGGCTTAAAAAAGATCATATGGGACTTGAAATCCAAATATTCTGCCTCCTTTTTAGTCATTTTCTCACCCTTTCTCACCCTCAACTCCCAGTAAGCATATTGTGCTGTAAGGACAATCAGATCTTGCTAATTCATAAAAGTCACCTGTATTTTTACCCTTCCACATAACTGGAAATAACCTCATCTTACCTTACATTATTTATTTTTCTTTTTAGCTCGTGTCACTATTTGACATTATAATATAGAACTATATTTCATTTATTTTTCATTTATCTATTTACTTACTTTTTCATTCATTAATTTGATTTCACTGTGTGTCTTCCCTATAGGAATATAGGCATCATGAATTAGGAACTTGGTTTTGTTCAAAATGATATCCCCAGTATTCAAAATACTACCTGGCACATAATAGACCCTTCAGTAAATACTTGTTGAATAAATATTGCACTTACTGGTTGAAATTCACTCTCACTTTTTGCCCAAGGCAGCCTGCTAAAGGCATACTGAGAACCAGCTCAACTGTTTTCTTTGGGAATTCCTCTCAGCATCCTCTCACCTCCATAGAATGAATTATTGTCTTCATTCATTTTCCCATGGAATCTGTTTTCCTTATTTATCATTTTTGTTTCACTGACTGTTTCTGTGTTGATCACAGTACCATGGTATTAAAGCAAGACTGCTCATGAATCAAGTTGTAATTTCGACCATGGTACGTATTCCCCACACAATTCTTACTTCCCTTCAGAGAGGATTCCCTTTCTGACTTGTCTCTCCATTTGGAGAAAAACCCTTTTGTTCTATCAAGCCTGCAGATAAAGTCTAAGGCAAACTTGATTATACCAAAATCTGGATACATCACACTCACAATTAAGTGTGATTTTGGTGACTTGGGAAAACCGATGATAGTTTATTATTCAAACAGCCTTAGATATGAATTGGAAAATTATGCTGAAAACTACTAGTTGGTTTTAGCGTCCCAAATCAAGGCATTTCCTTTGGATCCATTGTCTTCTAATATTTGCAAGCTTTTCAGGATTAAAACCTTGAGATTATTTTTTGTATTATATTTGTGGTCCCATCTCATTTGATGACTTTAAGAGTAACTAAGTCTACTCACATATTCCGTAGGAAGCATTATCCAAACACCAGAGACCATGCTCTCTTCAACTTCAAACTGCAGTCAAGTGGAGTAAATAATGCAGAGAACTAAATTAACTGAAAGCACCAATGATCACGGAATAACATTCCTATGTTTACTATTCAGGAAAAATCTTTACAAATGCTGACATGGTGTTAGAAAATCTATAGTTATATTATTATCATTGTAAAAGTAAGAATTAACTTATCTTTATTGTCCTCTGAAATCTCCTTTCAAGAAATAAAAACAACAGGTAGAAGATACAGTCAAAATGGAAGAAGCCTTATGCTAGTTCATCTGTTTGTCTTTCTTTGGGTTAAAACCCCAGAAACTCGGCTTGGTGCTTGTTCACTGTCCACACAATAGTAAGTAAGTGATCCCAGGAGAACAAGTACATGATCACCTCCTCAGTGTCTCTGGCAATGGAAGAGTTTTAAAAACATGTATACATGTGCCTGTGCATACAACAATACACATATAAATCATGGATTTTTCCCTGAAATGAAATACTGAGGCCATGTGAGCGTTTTTCAGCCTTCAGCTTAGGCACTTGGGCTGCATGCCCAGCTATGACACATCGTCCATGTTTATAAAGTCAATTTCATTTCAGTTGTTAGTATCAGTTACCGTCATTCCGGATTTAAAGCCACCAGCCCAGAGCCTTTCTCTGAGCTCTCACAGATTCTAGTAGATGTAGCAGGCATGTGACACTTCTACGCACACTGTCTCATCTTGTTCCTGGGCCATCTGTTTGAACAAGGCCTTTTCTCTTCATTTTATTATAAATTCTTGAATCCAGGAAGCATGTCTGATATTTCTCAGAATCCTTTTTAATGTCTACCCCAGAAGTCTGTTCTAACAAGTACTCCAAAAATGTTGATTGATTCTAAATGGATTCTCAATATTAGGAACCATATTTTTAGTATAAAAGAAATATTCACTTTTGTGTTTGGAAAATTCAGTGGATATGTTAAAAAGAAAATGTGGAAATGGGGTGAGCTCTTAAGGACTATGAATTTTCACGGCAGGATATAATTTCAATAGAAGATCCAATCCAACTTCATGAGGAAAATATTAAGAGACAAAATAGAGAAACTATGACGAACTGGGTTTATTATTGCCACCTCATCAACAATTATTTCTACCATAATCAATGAGACAAAAACAAAGTTGTCAATCTTGATTGAGAGTGGGCATGTGTGTTTTCTCTCCTTCCTTCTGCCTCCTCCTTTTTCTCTTCTAAACCTGAGTCAGACGAGGCCATATTTCCAGTTAGAAGTCGACATCAGAGCCAAGCAGCTGTTCAGAAATGTCCAAATAGACAGCAAGTGGCACTGATGGAGTTAACGGCAGTGACTCACTTGGGGCATTCGCAGCAGGTCGGCTGAGACTCTCCCTTGCTGTACAGAGAATGTAGTCCCGCTGGGCATGTGCCCAAGACTGTGAGCTGAGGTTGATAACGCAGAGTGCCTCTTAGTTGCCACTGGTTGCTTTGCTGTTCTCGGTTTTCACAGTTTTTTTAAAGGTGGATTTTTGTCTAACACAATCATGAGTGGTGATGGGAAGAACAGGCTGAGCGGCTGTTGACTGAAATGACAGGGGAGGACGGGTATCTGGAAATGCTCAACACAAGTTGCCCTGCAAGCTTTGATGATGACTTTTGCGTAGAAAATTATTGGTCAGAACCAGGAAGTGGAGCAGGCTTCATGCCAGTAAGCCTAGCTTGGCAAAGGTAAGATTTTTAGGATTTCAGAAAGATTTCATTCATCTAGGAATCCTTTTCTACAAAAGGTTATGATTTATAAAGTTACTCAATGGAGCAACAATAAAAACAAATCTAAACCATCCAAAGGAAAAAATAGATGAGAAGCAGAGCATACTTACATTTTGTGAGCTTATACAGCTTTTTCAATAACACAGAAGGGAATGTATAAAAATACGATGAAAAGCTGTTGTGAGTTTTTAAATTATAAAATATGATTATTTTTGGAGAAAGAAACATAATTACCTAAAGTAACTCAACACTGACACGAGACCTATTTTTCTTTTTTTTTTTTCTTTTCTTCAAATTATTTTTTAAACTTTTTAAAGGCCAATGTGTTAGATTTATTCCTTACAGGTAGATATTTCAACAAACAAGAAATAATATTTCCTGATATGAATAGTCATTAGGTTCAAGCTTTATTTCCCTAAAATTGTGGCATGAGATCATGGTTTCCGTATGTAGAAGAGATCTTGTTTCCATTGCACTTATTTGGTAGAAAAATCTGATTTGACGATTTGTGTTTGCTATCATCAAGTTAATTTTGTGATTAGATCCAAAACCTAATTCTGATAGTCAGACCAGGCTGAAAGCCACAATAAAAAAGGAATGAGTTTCCTTTCCCAAGAATAAAATCCTTGCATTAAATAGAGTTTGGTAGATTAAATGGCTGTTTTTGACCAGAAGAGTTTGCTAAGGTACTTTAATGCATTAAACAATTTTTTAGATCTGAACCTTTGAAAATTATATTCTAGGTTCAAAAGAGAATGATTGTGCCATCTGCATTCGCACGGAATGATAGAGGACTGTGGTCATGGCAGTTTCTCCAGGGCAGAGACTGTGTTGGTATTGCATGCCACTGTCTACCCCATGGTAGATACTTAATGAATGTTGGTTGAATGAATTAATTTTGACCACAGGAAGGGGAGGGCTGACAAGGAGTGTCATCTCTTCTTGGCAGAAGAACAGATTAGTCATTAGGA
Organism: Piliocolobus tephrosceles; assembly: GCF_002776525.5. Taxonomy (NCBI): domain Eukaryota; kingdom Metazoa; phylum Chordata; class Mammalia; order Primates; family Cercopithecidae; genus Piliocolobus; species Piliocolobus tephrosceles. Next base: position 43,861,698 of record NC_045452.1, read on the forward strand.
TCAAGTAGAAGAGAGGATGGGATTTAGGGCAATTTAAATCAAGATTACAGAAGCCATTAGAAGCCACTGCTGGGGGAGGAGGGTTTGGGAAAGTGGGAGAGAGTTGTAGGAAAACGTTTGCATTGGCCTGGACTGAGTTCGTTTCTTCTCATGGCATCAGAAGCCAACTGAAATTCTACAACTGGGGAGAATGAAGAGGACATTGGGATATCAATGGGGTATAAAGAGAAAGAAATAAGAATGGCCCCAGTAACAGAAACAAATGGGTTTTGAGAATGTGTCTCTGTTTCTATTGCTCCTGCCCTGTTATTCCCCATCTTGGTGTCTTCCTTCCACGTCTCTCCTCTGTTTTCATCTACAATCTAAAGCTGCTAAGTAAAAACGACTGGTGAAATGTTAGAAACACTTCCCAAGCCCTTCAGTATTCTCACAGGCTGCTTGTTTTCTCTCCCTTGATCCTGTTGATCAGTTAGGGCCATTCCTGGCTACCACCCTAACCATCTCATGACTACAGTAGTTAAATGGTGTTGCCTTTCCAAGTGAGAAAGAATTTCTGTGTGTGTCTGTCTATATCTCTAGAGAGAGAAATAAATGGAACTGATTTTTCTTAAAAGATGAAATAAACTGCTAAAGTTTTTACTTTTTACTTTGTAACAATTCTATGTACAGTTTCATTTCTTTTCTTCTAGTATCTTTTTAAATTGTTACCACTTGACTTGGGGTTAGGAATTAATATCAAATGACATCTGTTTTCATTCTATTAAGAAAAAAAAATCACACAATAATACTTATCATGATGGAGTAGCCACTGAGGAGACCTTTCTGGTATTGTCAGGCTGTTAAGAAATCCAACTTTTATACTAGTGGGTAGAGAGGGATCTCTCTGTCCCTACACACACACACACACACACACACACGCACACACACACACGCACGCACACGCACACCCACACACACACGCACACACACACAGTAAAAAATGACTGCACTGTATGGGGGGTGATTCATAGGATTTCAGTATGGCTATGTTGTTTTTTTAAAAAAACAGCTAAAATTGGAGTCCTATAGCTCCCTTTGTCTTATTACCTTATTTTCACATAAAATGAGACAGAATTCCCTGCATGAAAATCAGCTTGGTGTTTGTCACGTCTGTAGCAAGCGTCTGAACTCATTTTTATGAGCAGCCTGCTTCCCCATTGCACTTCCTGTGTTTAGTAATGCAAACAGGCAGAACGTTGTGTCATTGTGCAGGTGACACTCCTTACGAAAGGCAGGGAGTACCGACAGCTGGAACCAGAGTTAATGGGACTTACTAACAAAAGAAAAAAAAAATGTTTTGCTCCCACTCCCTGATCAGGAGGGCCTGCTAATTTCAAGGTATGAGGTAATTTAGACTCCATGGCCTGCAGCTCCCTCCAGGCATTTGCCATTTCAAGATTGTCCTGAGTTTGATGTCACATCTTGTGTAAAATCCACAATCAGAATATTAAGCTATTGATGAACTGATTTGTGAAATGGTTGAAATTTGCTGAAAGTGTTCTTCTTTCTCATGCAGGAAGCCAGTGGATTCATAACACTTATAAAATGAAAAGACATCATCGAATCCAATTTCAAGTCATTATTTCCAAACTTGTTCTTAGTCCCAAAGTGTGGCCTTGCAGCTGCATTGTACATTTTCAAGACCTTAAAATGAGTTTGGAGGGAACAAGTGACATCAAAGAGATTAAGCCAAGGCTTAAGGTGACATAGGGTGTCGTTTGTGAGTGGATGCAGTATACTCTCCATTTCTAGTATGCACGAAGTCTTTCCAGCTAATGTGGTTAGCTTCAGAATCTAGAGTCCTCCCTCACACCAAATACCAGCTTCATCTCTCAACATTGTGCCATTGTACCATGGCAGCATTTAAAATGAGGTTCTGGCTGCCTTTGTGAAATGTTCCTACAGGTTTGTCTTATAAGAAAGAGTCAATTTTTGTATGAAGATTATCTGACCTATTGATGATGATGATTTTTTTTTTTTTTTAACCAGGTAGATTTGGAATTAGAATCTGCTAAATGGCTTTCCTTAAAGCTAGTAAAAATCATCTAAGGTCATACAGCTCAGATATGGAGCTCTCCAGGGTTTGGACACCCACACTGAGAATGCAGTGGTGCAAGGCAAACCAAGAGGGACAGCTGGGCAGAGGTTCTTGACCCCAAGGGTTACTTGATCAATGAGATTCATAAAATTAAGTCCCAGTGGGGATTAAGGCTTCAACAACCTAGTTAGACTGTCTATGTCTACACTGCTTAAATCAGAGAGGGTCAACTAGCAATTGGTTCCCTGACTTGAATCTCAGCACTGTCATTTACCAGCTGTGTGATTTGGGCAACGCTGCTATATTTAGCAGTAAATGAAATGCATCATTTTCTAACTGGATGCCCTAGGATTGTGGTTCTTAAACTGGATGACTAAAGGTATCAAAATCACCAGAGGGACTTATTAAAATAACGATTTGGGGCCTCTAACCACAGAGTTTCTGATTCACTAGGTCTGAAGTGGGCCCAATAATTTGTATTATCAGTAATGCTGATGCTGCCAGAGGGATCACACTTTGAGAACCACCAACCTAGGATAAGTGACTCAACCTTTTGATTTTTGAGAGTTTTTTTTTTCTCTGTAACATGAAAAGTATAACAACAGTATCTACCTCACAGACTACTTTTGAGATTAAATACAATAATACAGGAAAAGGTCTTAGGATCCTATGTGGTATATTGTGTTTAGTAAGCAGTAGTCATTGTCATTGACAATAACAATGATTGAAAATTCTGCCTCCCAGACTGTTTTATGTATATAGACATAAACTAGCTGTGCATTGGCCAAGCTAGATGCAAAAATACTATTAAATAAAACTTTTCACCAGTATTGAATAGGCAGGCTTAGGAAAAAATAATTGTGCCTCTTAGGATCTTTAATAAAAGCACTTTGCTATCATAAAAATATTTGGGAGTCAGAGTGCCTTTGAGAGCTATGGAAATACAATACACTTAAGAACGCACTGAATCTTCTTCCTGCAAAAGCCACTCACACATGCATGCCCAGGAATGTGTATGTGCTCAGTGGCTGCTCTGGCGAGGGAGCACTGATGTAGGTAGGAGCTGCCTATGTCAGAGGGGAAGTGGGCCATGCTAGCAGCATACAGCTAAGCCTTCTCTGCACTACTCTTTATTGTTTAAATTAAGCAAAATGATTTCTATTCTGTCTGATGATTTACCTCCAAGTGGGACAAAATGAAAAAGAGACCTGCTCTGGGACCAATCACCCTGTGTTCCAGGTCCAGGTCAGGACCACTGAGGCAGCCATGAGGACCTATAACAAGTCACTGACCCTCTCGAAGGCTTAGATTCTTCAGCTAAATGCAAGGATCACAGTAGATAATGTCCAATCCACTTCTAGAACGGATGGTGACAATTATCTCAGGAGATGAACGCATCTCATGGTCTTAACAGCAGGGCCTTCTTTTTCTCCCATTTCCTGTAATGAGCTTCTCTCACATCATTGTTCCAACTGTATGCACTTTTCGTATTGAAATTCCAGTGAGTTCAGGTTCTATAAACTCAGTGTGCTCTCTTTTCCATAGATCCCCTAACATGTTCATTTAGACACTTTGCCATTCCTACCTGAGCCAGTTGGGGTCATCTCATGTTCATTCTCACCTGGATCACCCGTCCATTCTGGTTCACCTCCAGGCCTTTGCACATCCTCTTCCTCCAACCTGGGACACTCTTTCCTTCCTGTGTTGCCTCTTCTCTAGTGCCCCTCTCCCTCCCTCAGCGCCCCTCTCGGACCTTTCCAACTTGCCTTCGTCTTATCCTCCAGGTTACAACTAAGATTTGCTTCCTCTGGAAAGCCAGGATTAGGCTGATTTTCGTGACCCTATGCAGCTCCACAGCACTCACCACCTGTATTACAATTCTATTGATGCATTGACTTTGGAATCTGCCCCACATGTATTTGCATCTTAGTTCTGTTACTGACTATATGGTCTTGAGCAAGTTTTTTCTCTGATCCTAAGTTCTTTGTTGTTGGTGGTGGTGGTGGTGGTTTTTTTTTTTTTTTTTTTTTTATTTACGTTCTAGGGTACATGTGCATAACGTGCAGGTTTGTTACATATGTGTACTTGTGCCATGTTGGTGTGCTGCACCCATCAACTCATCATTTACATCAGGTATACTCCCAATGCAATCGCTCCCCCCTCCCCCCTCCCCATAATAGGTCCCGGTGTGTGATGTTCCCCTTCCCGAGTCCAAGTGATCTCATTGTTCAGTTCCCCACCTATGAGTGAGAACATGCGGTGTTTGGTTTTCTGTTCTTGCGATAGTTTGCTGACAATGATGGTTTCCAGCTGCATCCATGTCCCTACAAAGGACACAAACTCATCCTTTTTTTGGCTGCGTAGTATTCCATGGTGTATATGTGCCACATTTTCTTAATCCAGTCTGTCACTGATGGACATTTGGGTTGATTCCAAGTCTTTGCTATTGTGAATAGTGCTGCAATGAACATACGTGTGCATGTGTCTTTATAGCAGCATGATTTATAATCCTTTGGGTGTATGCCCAGTAGTGGGATGGCTGGGTCATATGGTACATCTAGTTCTAGATCCTTGAGGAATCGCCATACTGTTTTCCATAATGGTTGAACTAGTTTACAATCCCACCAACAGTGTAAAAGTGTTCCTATTTCTCCACATCCTCTCCAGCACCTGTTGTTTCCTGACTTTTTAATGATTGCCATTCTAACTGGTGTGAGATGGTATCTCATTGTGGTTTTGATTTGCATTTCTCTGATGGCCAGTGATGATGAGCATTTTTTCATGTGTCTGTTGGCTGTATGAATGTCTTCTTTTGAGAAATGTCTGTTCATATCCTTTGCCCACTTTTTGATGGGGTTGTTTGTTTTTTTCTTGTAAATTTGTTTGAGTTCTTTGTAGGTTCTGGATATTAGCCCTTTGTCAGAAGAATAGATTGCAAAAATTTTCTCCCATTGTGTAGGTTGCCTGTTCACTCTGATGGTAGTTTCTTTTGCTGTGCAGAAGCTCTTTAGTTTAATTAGATCCCATTTGTCAATTTTGGCTTTTGTTGCCGTTGCTTTTGTTGTTTTAGACATGAAGTCCTTGCCCATGCCTATGTCCTGAATGGTATTACCTAGGTTTTCTTCTAGGGTTTTTATGGTATTAGGTCTAACATTTAAGTCTCTAATCCATCTTGAATTAATTTTCGTATAAGGAGTAAGGAAAGGATCCAGTTTCAGCTTTCTACTTATGGCTAGCCAATTTTCCCAGCACCATTTATTAAATAGGGAATCCTTTTCCCATTTCTTGTTTTTCTCAGGTTTGTCAAAGATCCGATGGCTGTAGATGTGTGGTATTATTTCTGAGGACTCTTTTCTGTTCCATTGGTCTATATCTCTGTTTCGGTACCAGTACCATGCTGTTTTGGTTACTGTGGCCTTGTAATATAGTTTGAAGTCAGGTATTGTGATGCCTCCAGCTTTGTTCTTTTGACTTAGGATTGTCTTGGCAATGTGGGCTCTTTTTTGGTTCCATATGAACTTTAAAGCCGTTTTTTTCCAATTCTGTGAAGAAACTCCTTGGTAGCTTGATGGGGATGGCATTGAATCTATAAATTACCTTGGGCAGTATGGCCATTTTCACGATATTGATTCTTCCTATCCATGAGCATGGTATGTTCTTCCATTTGTTTGTGTCCTCTTTTATTTCATGAGCAGTGGTTTGTAGTTCTCCTTGAAGAGGTCCTTTACATCCCCTGTAAGTTGGATTCCTAGGTATTTTATTCTCTTTGAAGCTCTTGTGAATGGGAGTTCATTCATGATTTGGCTCTCTGTTTGTCTGTTACTGGTGTATAAGAATGCTTGTGATTTTTGCACATTAATTTTGCATCCTGAGACTTTGCTGAAGTTTCTTATCAGCTTAAGGAGATTTGGGGCTGAGACAACGGGGTTTTCTAAATATACAATCATGTCATCTGCAAACAGGACAATTTCACTTCTTCTTTTCCTAACTGAATACCCTTTATTTCTTTCTCTTGCCTGATTGCCCTAGCCAGAACTTCCAACCCTATGTTGAATAAGAGTGGTGAGAGAGGGCATCTCTGTCGTGTGCCAGTTTTCAAAGAGAATTTTTGTTGTTCTTGTTTTGTTTTGTTTTTTAGACAGAGTCTCAATCTGTCGCCCAGGCTGGAGTGCAGTGGTACGATCTTGGCTCACTGCAAGCTCCACCTCCTGGGTTCACGCCATTCTCCTGCCTCAGCCTCCCAAGTAGGTGGGACTACAGGCACCCGCCACCGTGCCCCGCTAATTTTTTTTTCCTGACCTCGTGATCCACCTGTCTCGGCCTCCCAAAGTCCTGGGATTATGCCTGACCCTCTCACCCTAAGTTCTTAAGCCATAGAATCAGGATGGTAAATAGCTACCTTGCTAGGCTGCAGGAGGATTAAACCAGAAAACGTACAATGCCCTGGTCAGTGGTTGTAAGTGGTGGCTTCTATCATGACCAATTCATCATCATTATTACAGTCTTTATTAAATGTAAGATATCTAAAGTAAACTCTTGGGAAGTCATGGATCACAGGCAAATCATGGTTTAAGCTATGGGCAAATGTTGACCAAAACAGGAGCTCCATATGCTTTATGTCACTAGTACTCAGCCCTCTCATGCTGTAGAATCACGTGGAGAGTTCAGTCCTGCCCCCTCCTCCAACCCTTGTGTGTCAGACTCAACTGGCCAGAGGAAGGTGGAGCCTTTGATGTTCTACAGTTGCTCCCAGAGGAGTCTAAGAAGCAGCAAGGTTGAGAACCACTGCCTAAGATAAGGCCCACATGGGTAGACCGAAGGTCATTCTTTGGCGGAAAGCCTAATTTGCATCTTAGAAAGTGAACCTTGTCCCCTTTATCTAGAAGTGGGCAGTCTTGGTCTGATCAGGCTGTTGTAAAAGAATTCTGGGTAGCTTCGAAACAACACAAGATTATTTCTAACAGTTCTAGAGGCTGGGAAGTTCATGATCAAGGCACTGGCAGATTTGATGTTGGGTGGGGTCTGGTTCCTCATCTTTTCAATGTAACCCCACATTGAAAGGGGCAGAAAAGGGGCAAGGGAGCTTTCTTGGGCAGCTTTTATAAGGGCACTAATTCCATTCATGAGGTCTCTTCCTCATGACCTAAGGCCCTCCTAAATGCCCCATCTCTTAATACCATCACATTGAAGGTTAGAATTTCAATAGATGAATTTGGTGGGGGAAGGGGGGTTGAGGCAGTCAGCACAGTCATTGTATTAGTCTGTTCTCACGCTGCTGATAAAGACATATCCAAGACTGGGTAATTTATTTAAAAAAAAGAGATTTAATGAACTCACAGTTCCACATAGCTGGGGAGGCCTCAAAATCGTGGTGGAAGGCAAAAGGCACATCTTACATGGTGGCAGACAAGAGAGAACTGGTGCAGGGAAACTCCCCTTTATAAAACCATGAGATCTAGTGAGACTTATTCACTATCACGAGAACACCCCCATGTGTTCTCCATGTGGAAAGATCCATCCCCATGATTCAATTACCTCCCACCAGGTCCCTCCCACTACCCATGAGAATTATGGGAGCTACAATTAAAGATGAGATTTGGGTGGGGACACAGACAAACCCTATCAGTAATGAACCATGAAGCATGGTGGCACTTTGAGAGACGCTGGGATGAGGGAAATGGGAAGGGACCACAGTCTTTAAATAGACTGTCATACATGTACATAACTGTGGCCTCCACCTTATACATTGTGGAGAAGGTGAATTTTGTCTGGAAGTTTTTAATGATGAGAATTTCCAAGTGGCCATGTTAGCCGTGGAAGTGTGGCCAATATGAGGCCAATTATGCATCTGGAGAGAAATCAGCTACAAATTCTGTGCTCACATAGCCAAGTGATTTGACCGACTAGGAAAAGTCAGTTTGCAGTTTCCATTAAATGTTGAACATTTTTTACCAGGTACAATGACTTTCTGTTTGTTGTTTCTGGACATAGTTACCCAATAGGTTTGGCTACTCCTTTAGCATGGCTCTGGTTCTTAATACTAAAGCTGAGGCTTCAGTTCACTGGAGATGTGTCTTCTTGCTGGTTATGGTATCTAATAGCTGCATCAGATTAGTTAAATATATTTTATTTGCCTAGGGCACAGGACTTGATATTGGAACTTAATCTGTCAAAAGACAGTTCTGATCCATTGTGAATTTAGCAGTAGCATTAAAATGTAGAGTTTAGGGTGATATCAGAAGACTGTGATGGTTATCAGATTTATATAAAATAATTCACTGAGTGCCCAGAGCTAACAGAAGGTGATTAATATTTATAGGAAATCAACCATCATACTCCAATTTGTTACAGCAGTCAAGAGGTAACTAATACACATAGTAATTATTACCTTCTTAGTACTATAAAACTTGCTTTTTCTTCATGTTTATTGTATATTGCTGGTCTCTCCTCCCTAAAATGAAAGCTCTGTGAGGCAGATATTTTTGTTCATTTAGTCTCTGATGAATCTCAAGTGCCTGGAACAGTACCTGCATGTAATGGGTGCTACAGTCTTCATTGGGTGAGGGATGAACGAGCTGCCTCCACCTGTCTGCGATCCCCACAAGCCTGTTTTCTCCTAAGTTGCCTATTTTGTTAATGTTATCTCCATCTTTTCATGCTCCTCAAATCTCTCCTCTCTCTTACCTTTTACGTCCAGCCAGTGGCCACGCCCTGTCCATACTACCTCTTAACTGTCTCTCAATTCTTCTCTCTTCTAATCAAAGTCCCTGGTCTCAGCCTTGGTTCAGTCACTTATTTCCGTCTTGGACTGCATCAGATCCTTCATAGTTCACTGTGATCTGCACCTTCAGGTCTTGTTGCCAGGAACCACATGCTGACTCCTGTTCACCCCCAAGCCTTGTGAGTCTCCATATCATGTGGCTGTGTTTCTGTGAGACGGAGGCAGTGGAGAATCCCTGCGGCCCCACTCTGCCCATAAGCTGTGTGCACACAGGCTGCTGCCCTTACAGGTTCTGGCATCAAGGGGCTCCTGGTGTTGGTGCTAGCTCCACTGTTTACTCAGCTAGCAAGCGTGTACTGTCAGCTCTCTGAGGGCTATTTTTTAAAAGAGACATGAGCATCCACAGCTTTGGGTTTCTGAGAGGGATCCCGGAAGCAATTACCCCACGGATACCAAGGGGTGACTATACAATGGTGTTATCTAGGTTAGAGGTTTACTGTGAGATTAAAATGAACAAATAGAGGTTGTGATTAATTGATAAGTAAAACGTTCCCGATTCTCTGCCCTTCCTGTGTCCCAGACCCTTTACTTTGTGACTTCTTGTCTTTTTTCTATCAAAAGGTAGAGTCTACTTTTCCTTGAATCTTTCCCCTTTGATTCCTATTGAATTCCCTGTGTCTTGCATTGCCCAGTAGAATGCAGTAGAAGTAACGCATGGCCAGTTTGCAACACAAGTCATGTCCGGCCAGTTTGCAGTAGAAGTCATGCCTGGTCAATTGGCTGCCTCTGAGGGAAGCCTGCCAGTCTGTGTGGGAAACCTGGGCTAGCATACTGGAGGATGAGTGCATGTGAGTGTGACTGAGGCAGCACAACCCATAGCCAGGCAACCCCCAGACATGTGAGGGAGTCCAGGCTCAATCAGCAGAGCTGCCCATCTGAATTTAAATGGACCAGATGCACAATTGAGCCTAGCCTCTTCCAGGAAATCCATCCGATATCCTCCTTTCTAATGAGTATCAATCAATGCTTATTGTTTCAAGCCATTAAGTTTTGGATTGTTTTGCAACCAGAGATAACATATGTAGGGAGATTGTAAATGTTAGCTATTATTATTAATATAAACTAAGATAAAATATTACCGAATCAGCAAGCACTTTCCATCCCATTCAGAGGAGACTATCACTTTGATGTTTGCATGGCACCCTGTGCATGATGCCCTCTCTCTCATCTCTGTTGTTTTACTGATCACCTTGCCATTGATATTATTTGTTTGTGAGGCTGTGTGTTGTAATAGTCAGTGCCACAGGATCTGGAGCCAGGCTGTGTGGGATCATATTCTGACTCCACCATTTATTAGCAAATGACCTTGGCAAGTGTTTCATCTATCTGTGTTTCAGTTTTCTCACCTGTAAGACAGGGATAGTGATAATATTACCCACTTCCTGGAATCATTGCAAGAATTGGTTAAATTGATTCCTAAGAAATGCTAGGAATATTCATGTAGCCCACCGAATGAGGAAGAGGAAGGAGAAGAAAGAGGAAGAAGAATTTGTCTTGTCCCCTTCAGAAAGTTGACTTCACAGGAGAGGACTTCCAGTTCGTTTCATCCCTGTATTCTTAGGTTTAACATAGTATCTATCATCTAGTAGGTTTTGAAAAAGACAGCAAATATTTTGCTTTTTTGGATGAATGATTTTATATATATACATTCTAGTCAGGTCCGATTTGTCAATATAGATGTGAGATGATGATGATGATGATGATGATTTATTATTATTATTACAGTTAGAGAAAACTCACTAAAGAATGGTTACTATCTTGATAAACATTCTATATAGTTGCTATAGGTAATAGATTTTTATTGCTGCTGTAACAAATTATCACAATATTAGTGCCTTAAAACGACTCAAATTTATTATTTCACAGTTCTGGAATTAGAAGTCCAACACGTCACACTGGGCTGAAACCAAGGTGTCAGCGGGACTGCTCCTTCCTGGAGGCTCTAGGGGCACATTTGCTGACTTACATATTCCAGGTTCTAGAAGCTGCCTCATTCCTTGACTCACGATCACCCTTCTCCATCTTCAGCCATCAACATCTCACCTCTCTGACTTTTCTTTCAGGCACATCTTCTTTTCATCACAATGGGAAAGGTTCTCCCTTTTTAAGGACCCCTAAGATACAGTTGGGCCCGTGTAGATAATCTAGGATCTACACGGATAAGATGAGGAGAGCCTCATCTTACGGTCCTTCACTCTATCACCTTTGCAAAGTCTCTTTTGCCATGCAAGGCAATATATTCATATATTTGCACATTCTGAGGATTAGGATGTGGAAATCTTTTTTCCACAGAATAATGCATTATTCTGCTTACCACAGGAGATAATAATATTGGTCAAAGTCTTCAAGGACAACCCTGGAATCATCAGTGAAGCAAGTGGATAAAGTTCTGAAGATCGTTTGTCCAACTAAGCTGGGGGCATTGTTTACATCCATGCAGCATAAACGCAGGCCCCGGAGCTGTGCAGTCAGCAGGGTCACCAGAAATAGAAACAGGAACTCAGAGAGGATTTCTCCAATCTTCCAAACTCCAATTTGTAGTTCTCAAAGTGAGCTCTTTTTCTTTTCTTTTCTTTTCTTTGTAACTCCAATTAGAATTAAAAGCTCCATTTAGCAAGTCATTCTAAGTCCTGCCTTGTTGGCAGGAAAGATGTTTAATCAGGTGTAGTCACGAATACCGGGTCTCTATGCTCCAAGAATATTCTTTAGGATTTTCATATTTAATTGAATTTCCATTTAAAAGCATTTCAAACACTTAAAACTCTGTAATAAATGGGAACACTCAGATATGTTACCTACTGAATTTTGCTACACTTGTTATGATGTTATTCTGCGACATTCATTGGTTTGGAGCTGACCTCAGACTCAGACTGAAGTATTTCCCCTCATCTTGGTTTAATGATAAAGGGTCTTGACATTTCAAGGCTGATTTTTTTTTTAAATGATGAAAAAATTATCTAAATATGACAATTTCTGCAGTGACTCAAGAATTGTTTTTTATATTGTGCAACTAAACAACGTCACCATAAAATGAAATAAATAATAATATTAGCAAGCACACATGAGGTACTTACTACATGCCAGGTACTGTTAAAATGTTGTAACTATTTTCCTCAAGTACCAATATCAATTTGTGTAAACTTCACAGTTATCCTATAAAGAAGGTACCATTTTCCTGATCAGGCAACTGAGGTATGAGGAGGTTAAGTGGTTCCCTGAGGTCCAATCGCTGATAAATGGCAAAGACCATAAAGTTCCACTCTGTGCCTTGAACCACAACACTGCCAAGGTTTAGTTACAATTGTGATCTCTGGATAACATATCAGCCTGTACCGCTCTCACAAATTGACCTTGTGATATAAGTCAATATTATTGTTGAGGCCTGGAGGAAGGTCAGAAAGTATGCTTATTTACTCTGCCTCATTCAATGAGAGGCCAGAACAGAAGTCAGACCTATGGAGAAGTCAGACCTCTGGAGCTTCATTCTTTACTGATGGACAAAAGTGAGATGGGAAGAGGAGGTGGAGGCTGAGATAATGACAAAGGTCTCTTAATAACCCCAGAATTAGAATTACCTACTCTGATATCAGAGAAGGCACGGGCAGCCGGGGCAGGTCTTCCCTGTTGGACTTAGCTGATGAGAAATTAGAGCCTGAAGAATAAAGAAAGGATGAGGCCAGCCATGCCCATTCTCCAACTCCCCCAACTGATCTGGAAGCAGTGAGAACAGACCCTCAGAGTGGAGCCCAAGGGACATCATCTGTCCATGTTGAAACAAGTGGAGGGGAAAGAAGAGTCCTCCAAGCAGTTATAAGCTAGAACTTATTAAATACAGTTGCGGTCATAAAACACCACATAGGTCTGGTAGATATCCGAGTTCTAGTATAGAATATACTTCATCAGCATATGATCTATGGATACCATATTCTTACCATCTGCTTAGATCTGGTGTATATCAAAGTTCTGGTAACATTTTTGTTTGAAAGAAGGAAACATGGTTTCATTGCCAAACATGTTTCTTAGCCATTCCTCTGAAAAGATGCAAATAAGTTATCCTTTTTCAACATCCCTTTTCAAAATGTTCGACTTGTTCCCATTTCCAAAGGATCACTTCAAAATTTTGAGACAGGCTTGTTCTGTTCATGAAATGTAACTACGCTGGTTGATTTAAGGCACACTCTCTAAAGTTTTTCTACCTGTGTGCTTCCAGCCCATAGTATTTTATCTCTGTTCCAGGGCCAAGCAGTAACTAATAAATATTTATGTTCTCAGTAAATATTGGAATTACAAATGACTGATGAGGAAGCTTGCCTTGTGCCAGAAAATTACATAAGACCAAGACTGTGTTTTCCCACTCTTTGAGACTGAGCGACCAGTGGTGGTTGTGAAACTCAGCAGCCTATAAGAATCACTCAGGCTGCTTTTTAATTACTGAGGAAGTCTGGGGCCCAGCCCAGACTCACCTCATCCAAATCCCTGCAGGTAGGATCTGTGCATCCTTTATTTTACATGTTCCTAAAAAAATCACAGGAAATGAAGTAAATAAGGACAGGAGATATTAAGGAAATATTGTTTTATGAAAAATGTTTCTAGATTTAAAAGAAAAATCATCAAAATTAAAACTGTCTAAAGCAGTTACCAAAAAGCCTCTGTGCTCTTGAGGCAACAAAAGGAAACAAAAGTTAGGCCCCAGAGGCTGTGCCAGAGACACAGCCTCCTGGGTTGGTCTAGACTTGTCATTTCCTGAGAAGGTCCAAGCTTGGGTTCTTGCCTGCTGAAGAGGACCCCTGACAAAAGCAAGTCAGAAAGGGACACCTGCAGCTGATTCTCCTGCCAGGCCACCCATTGGCGAAGCCCTGTGTGAACCAGTTATCCGTGTTCCTCTCTAAAACGCCTGTCACCCACAAGCGTCTATCAACAGTTATTGGAAGCACAGTTTTGTCCGAGGAACTGTGTGAACAAATAGCAGTCTCTGTCATTCACATGTACATCATGAAGAGAGGACTCCAGAGTGCAAGATGCTGAGCAGCTGGGATTCCAAGATGCGGTCCTGCTTCTTCCCTTCCAGAACTCAAAATATAGTAAATGATTCTATCAAACTGGAGGGAAAAAAGATATGGGCTTGAGAAGAGACTACTTACAAAGCATGTAGTGAATTGTTGATATGACATCAAGAGAGAAAGGGATGTTTTATTAATCAAAATTTTCCATCACTACCATGTAGAAATGGTACCAATTAGCAGAAAATTAGAATACAGTGCAATTAGTTGATGGGCATCATTTAATTTTTTGATGAATCAGAAGGTACATGTGCTTCTGAGCCATCAGTAAGGCAATCATCAGTGTTACCACAGTGAATCTCTGACAAGCTTATTTGTTATTTAGCAGATCAATCTAATTAATTAATCTATTAAGCTAATTAATAGACTGACAGAGTATGCTTTATCAGCATATGATCTGTAGTTTGCATATTCTCACCATATATTATTGGATATATTGCATAAAATATTTGAAACCAACGCATCCACTAATAAAGTAAGCCCTACCTGCAGTAAAGTACGATAGGATAAGGAATGATCCTCAAATGAACCGAGCAGATACTGGGAGGAGATGGAGAAGGAAGAGGGAAGTTTAGAGATTCACAGGGGAACATTCTCCTGATACTGATCTTATTTTCTATGTCCCAAATGCCAGTCTTTTAATGACTCACTCGTCCCCTGAGCAAACCAAGAACAAGTTTTTTGGGTTAGATGATTGGCACATTGGGGACACCAGGTGAGCCTGCTGACAATATGTAGAAAGACAGAAAGTGTCCTCAGATTTTGGGGACAGTATTTGTTACTCACATGACTGTAAAGGTTTGGCACATCTTCCTCCATTCCAAAGTAAAATAGCCAAAACCTTTTGTATCAATAGGGCGGAAATACACCCTGAGTCATATAATTATGGTGTGTTGTTGTAACAAATAGCACACTCAGGCTAAACCCGGTAAGATGGGGGTTACCCACAGGTTTTTGCCTGATCTGGGCACTAGAATTGATCTTCCTCAAAATGGAAATAACTTTACTATATTTTTCAGGTAGTAAAAATGATAGTATGACTTATAAAATGCCAAATGATGCATAAATGTATAGAGAAAAAAATTTCCTGACACATTGCTGCTTAGAGATGAGTGCTATTAAAAATGTGGTAAATATCTATGCAGACACTTCTGTGCACATCTATAATTTTATATGAATGGACTCATTTGTTTATTAATTCACTCTGTTACTTTAAAATATTATGGTTATGTTTCTAAGTCAATGTGTACGTGTTTTGCCATAATTTTTTTATAACTTCCTAGGATTTCATTTTCTGGCTATACCAAACTTTTAACTGCTCCTCAAATAATAAGTTTAACACTTACTGTAAATTTCACAATGTTATTAACAATGTTTCAGTGGCTGTTCTTACATATGTATATGTTATATCTTTGTGATGTATCTCTTTTTCACTTTAGCATCAGTTCTTACAAGTGGAATTGCTGGGTCAAGGCCATATACATTTTCAAGGCTTTGGTTCCTATTGTCACTTGCCCTCCTCCAGAAAGGTCATCCCAATTTACTCTTCCACCAGCTGTATATGATGAACTCAAAAACATTATTTCTAATAATTAGTCAGAGTCCACCTTATTCAGGTACCTTTTTAATAAACTGGGAAGCATAAGTTAATGCCAGTCTTCATGAAACTAACAAAATGTTTGGTTGAGAATGGCTGAATCTGAATTCTGATGAGGTCTGCATATCCCTCACCATATCTGAGGAGCATAAAGGCCCGGGGTCAGGTTCCAGTGTGTCCTCACTGAGAAGCTGAGCTTCCCTCTATCAGTCTGGATGAGAAAAGAACTTCAGGTCACCTTGGACCCCTCTTGCGATTCCACTTGGTTCTTGCCTTCTCCACCCTGAGGTACCAGTTCTTGACCCTGGCCCCCATTTCTGGTCCCATGTGGTTCCCATCTTTGTGTGTGAGCCGCAGGAGAGCCTCTTATCCCGCATCTCTGTCTCACTGGGCTGATCTCTCCTTGCTGATCTATGAGACAAGATAGTTTGAGAATTTCTGAAGCTGTGTTGATTGAAAAAGATTTGTTGTGAGAAGTTCCATACAGACGTAGATCTGCCATGTCCTGTAAGTGTCCACCAAGCATGTAAATTAGGATACCCTTTATGAGACACCCCTCACACCGACATTTGACTCTAGCCATGCATTGCAACAAGCATCTTCCCATCCACAACCGCATGGCCTCCGGCCTGGGCTGCACTCCGGCCTGGGCTGTGCTTTCTGGATTTCACTCAGTAATGCACCTTTGGATGGAAGTTCCATCCTTCCATTTGTGTCTGTCCAGTCTCCGACTCCTGTCCTTTGGGGATATTTTCCCAAAATAAACTATATGCAAACCCTTGTCTCAAGCTTTACTTTTTGGTAGAACCAAGGCTAAGATACTGCCCAAAATGAAACCTTGTGATAAAGAGAAGTGGCTTTCATTAGTGGCAAACATTTTCTTCTGAACTAACTAGTTGATGTTAGATATGCCAAGTAGCTCTTCTTAAAATAAAATGTTAGCATTAACTTGCCATAAAGATGGCAGGTGTTCTAGAGTTAAGATCTTAAGGCTCTATTGAGAAAGGCAATTAAAATTGAACCAATAGTTAAAATTCAATTTTGAGAAAGTAGAGGGAGAATAATATATCCAAAAATTATTTCAGTGTCCTTATACCAAATAAGTTCATGTCCTAAAATATGTAATAAAAGCCCTCATCACCTATGCATACATATTGATAATTTTTAAGTAGCTGCCTTGGCTAAATAAATTTGAATCCTTCATGCAAATATTCATTAAATATAAATATCATTTCAGAGAGTAAAATTTTATTAAAATATGTTTGTTTATTGTCTTTTTTTCAAGACACTTTACAAGAAACAGATTTTTTTAAGGACAAAGATATACAGTCTTGAATTTAAAAGGCTCCACAATAAACACTCATAATGCAAATGAAAATATTTTCTCAAAATATTTTCGCTGTGCTAGTCTAAAAAAATGCTTCCCACAAACTCAACACAGCCTAAGTTTCTATGATGAATTTTACTAAGTCTAATATTGAAAGAATAAGAAATAAAAGAGGTAAGCCAATGCACTCATGACAATCGTCGTTCTGCTCTATGATCAGCTTTTGAAGTCGTAATTCAAACTGGAACTCCAGATAATAGTTATGGACTCCAGATTAATTCCACCCCCCCACCCCAGTTTTACTGTCACTCTTTTAATACTTGCCAACTCTAATCCATATTAATACTTACAAACTCTTTAATCAAAAATCTTTCTAGAAATATCCAGAAAAAGCAAATCCATAGAGTCGAAAAGTAGATGAACGGTTACCAGTGGCTGGGAGCAGGGAATGGGTGACTGCTAATGGGCCCTCGATTTTGGGGTGACGAAAGCATTCTGAAATTAAACAGTGCTGATGGTTGCACAACTTTGTAAATATACTAGAACCACTAACTTGTACATTTTATAATGGTGAATTTATTACGTGTGACTTTATCTCAATTTTTAAAGGCCTTTAAAACAAACAAAAACAACCTTTCTAGAAGCAGTTGATTTTTCTTCCCCCCTGGGAAAATATTTATAAGCACTTGTGCTCACCCCTTTTCTTTTGCTTTTTCTGCCAGAGAAAGGAAGGAGCAGCAGGAAGCTCCCACGTGGCCTCCTGACAGTCTGGGTCAATTCCGGCCCTTTGCCATGTCATATTGCAGGAGGGCAAAGCATCCCTTTGGCCCCCAGGCTGAAGTTTAACCCCTGTGATCCTACCCAGTTGGACACCTCTATGGTACACTGCACATTTTATCCGTTTGACTATCAGGAAGCTTGACCGCATTATTCCCTTGATCAGGACTGTCGATTTCATGCTGTCATCAACGGCAGGGCTGCAAAGAGGACAGCTGTAACAATCACCGGGAGCTAATCCCTCCCACGAGCCGCTGAGCACCAGAGGCACACGTTAATATTCAGTAGAGGAGTCATGGAGGCTTGGCTTTTCATTCACGGGGAAAAAAACAATCCCTATTGGCAGCTGAAGAGACAGCCCCTCTGGGGACCAATTATTCTATTTTGTGCTGTACATACTGCAGCAGGCTGCTGCCAGCCCCCCTGGGAGCCGCTCCGCTGGGTTTCCCTAACGGAGGCCAGGCTGGTGCTCTAGACACAAGTTGTTCTTCATGTCAAAACTCCTGCTAATGACACAATTAAGTAACTGGGGACCACTGAGAAGCTCTTAATTAGGTAAATACTGCTCTCTGAGAAATGATTGCCCAGTTTTAGGCAAGTCATTGCTGTCAGATTGCTAGAAGATGCGTGCTCTGTGGACAAATGAAGCAGCATTTTAAGATCCCGATTTCTCTCGGATTCTTTCTTTTTATTTCGTAGTAGAGAATACTTATCATTTTATTAGAAATAATGCAGGTTGCTCTGTTTTAACAATTTGTGTCCTTTAGGTTTGCAAAAGGAAAGGGATCAATAGGGAGGAAAGGATGGCTAAATATTCTCTCAGGTACAGACACTTTGATTGTGTATGACCGTGTTTTGGAATCTCTCAGCAACTGATGTCATCTTATATTGGCCAAATTAAATTTACGCATGCCTGGATTAACTTTTTATTTGGAACCTCCCTGCCCTTCTTGCATTTCAGTATGAATCATACATTTCAATATTGCTTTCCTATTCTTCATTCAGATTATGTTTTAAATCAGTTTATATTTGTGGACTGTTGGAGATATGCTACAAACATGATTTCTACCATCTATCAGCTACATTTTTATGAGCTCCATTTTAGCCAAGAGGCTGGAAAAGTCACATCCCACTGGCAGATTTGAGCAAGGAGGGGAGGTCATACATGATTTTGCAAAGTAGTTCTTACTTGCATTTCTTTTAGTTCACGTTGTTTGGATTTGGGTGCTTTTTAAATATATTTTTAATATGGAAACCATTTGTCTCAGTTTAGAGAACTGAGTACATGCTTTCTGAGAACTCCTCTACTTGTCAGTGATGTTTTCTTTGATAAAGAAACTTGGAAGTTTCGTTAATTTACCTTTTTGTATTACAAAATGACAAACTAAGGAAGCTTCTCCCAATTACATATTGATCTAATTATTTATTATGAATATCTATTGTGGCATAATAATATTTATCAGGACAGCAGGCATGTCCATTTTTATCATTCTTTATATTTTTGGTTTATGCTTATGTAAGATTAGCTGAATCTGTGCTATAATTGAAATCCAGTTGATCATATCAACCATGGGAAAAAGTCAGCACAGTTCGATTGCTTGTGGATTGGGAAATTAATGGTGAAGACCACATTCAGTGGTGAAGACATCTGATTGGCCACTTTACCATGGTTCTCATTGTGTAGTTTTCAATTGCACTCAGTTACTTATTCTTGGTACTCATTCTTTACTACTTGTATTAACCTGAGTTGCTACCGATACAGTTAAGATCACTGGTGGGAGACAGAAAGAGGAGTCTGCCTTCCCTTTGCTTCACACTGGTCTGTGCACCTTGCTCCGTTTCCCTTCTTATTGTCCCTGCTGTCTGACCAGTTCCTGTGACCCTCTGCCCCATCGTCTCTGCTCCTCTTCTCTACTTCTTCCGATCATCTCTACTCTCTCGTCTTTTCTACTTCCCTTCTGACTCAACTGATATCCATCTACCTTCACAGGTAGTCCACCAGCGCTCCTCCATCCCTGCTGTTCATGCCCTTTGTCTCCAATGAGGCCTCCAAAATCTTCCCCCTTCCTGCTTCACTTCGTTTTCCCACTTGATACTCCTGAGCCCTGCCCAGCTGAAATTCCTTGGTCAAACATTTCACATTTCAGCTGTGCTCTCCCACTCACTGGGGACCCTCGAAGTCCTTAGGACCTACTCTTAGGCCTGCTGAGCCAACCACAACCCCAGATTACTCTCAAAGGCTGCTTTTCCGTTCTTTTTTTTTTTTTTTTTGAGAGAGAGTCTCGCTCTGTGGTCTAGGCTGGAGTGCAGTGGCACCATCTCGGCTCACTGCAAGCTCCGCCTCCCAGTTTCACGCCATTCTCCTGCCTCAGCCTCCTGAGTAGCTGGGACTACAGGCGCCCGCCACCACACCTGGCTAATTTTTTTTGTATTTTTAGTAGAGACAGGGTTTCACCATGTTAGCCAGGATGGTCTCGATCTCCTGACCTCGTGATCCGCCTGCCTCGGCCTCCCAAAGTGCTGGGATTACAGGTGTGAGCCATTGCACTCGGTCTGCTTTTCAGTTCTTGATTTTAGACTTTGGAGAGTCACTGAAGAAAGTCTTGGTCATGGGCAGACCTGATCCATGTGTGGAGCGACTTCAGTTTTAATCCATAAATCTTTCATTCCTTTAGGCTGTAGAGCCTAAAACGCTCCCTACAGCAGTTGTACAATGCCTTCCCCCTCTTGAAATACACAGTCTTAATTCTGCCTCTTGACTTTTGCTTAGCAACTGTTTTTTGATCATCTCCTTCCTACTCTGAATGGTAGCTAAATGCTGAAGATAAAAGGGTAAAGAAAGCAGGTGCTGCATCTCCCTGCAAAGAGTTTATCATCTAGTGGTTATTGTGAGAAGGTTGGCTGGAGGACAGATAAGTAAGTAGAAGATCATGTAACAGTTCCATGAAAGAGCACAGAGAAGGAGAAGAACCTGGAAACTTTGGGCCAGGAAAAGCTTTGGCAGGTCATTCACTTTCTTCATTTGCTGAAATCAATGACCTTCAGTTTGAACTTCTTTAGCTAACTTCCTCTGAATATGCAAGAATCTCATTTCAAGCTTCAGACATTCTCCACTAGAAGTCTACTCTTCCATCTGCTCTCTTGATGCCATTCTCTCCAGCCTAGTCAGGAACACCATCACCTAAGTTGGTGGTCCCCAACCTTTTTGGCACCGGGGACCAGTTTTGTGGAAGACAATTTTTCCATGGACCGGGGGGTTGGGGGATTCTCACATGGAGTGCACAACCTAGATCCCTCACATGCACAATTCACAATCGGGTTCATGATCCCATGAGAAATGAATGCTGCCATTTATCTGATGGAAGGCAGAATTCAGGCAGTAGTGCTCACTCGCCCTCTGCTCACCTCCTGCTGTGTGGCCTGGTTCTGGTCCATGGCCCAGGGGTTGGGGACCCCTGACCTAAATCATCACTCTTTATAGAACGTTACATCTCTTTTTTCCCAGGGGCATCTTTCTCGTTGCCTTCAAAACTGCACACCTTCATCTGAATAATGATTAAACTCTGCTGCTCACCATTAAAATGGGCTGACTGCTCCAACCAGTATCTAGAAAGAAACTGTTTCTAGTTCTTCACCCCAATCATTTTTCTAGATTTTTGCAAAGAATAGTCATTAAATATTTCATCTGTACAAAAAAATAAAGAATAGTGTAATATCGTATACTTTATGTCAGAGTTTGTTTCATGTTGTTTTAATAGAACACCTGGGCTGGGCGTGGTGGCTCACACCCATAATCCCGACACTTTGAGAGCCCGAGGCAGGCAGATCACCTGAGGTCAGGAGTTTGAGACCAGCCTGGCCAACATGATGGAACTCCATCTCTACTAAAAATAAACACACACACACACACACACACACACACACACACACACACGCAGAGAAAGACAATTAGCCAGGCATGGTGGTGGGCACCTGTAATCCCAGCTACCTGGGAGGCTGAGGCAGGAGAATTGCTTGAACCTGGGAGGCGGAGGTTGTATTCAGCAGAGATTGAGTCATTGTACTCCAGCCGGGACAACAAGAGCAAGACTCTGTCAAAAACAAACAAACAAAAACAACAACAACAACAACAAAAACACTTGACACTGGGTAGTTTATAAAGAAGATAGGTTTATTTGGTTCATGATTCTGCAGTCTGAGAAGTCCAAGAAGCATAGCACTGGCATCTGCTTGGCTTTGGTGAGGACCTCATGCTAAATCAAAATATAATGGAGAAGAGGAAGAGGAAGTGGGAGCATGTAAAGGGCATGAGAGGCAGCCTCACTTTATAACAACCTGTTCTCAGGGAACTAGTCCATTCCCAAGAAGACTAACCCAGTCTCTTGAGAAAGACAATCTATCTTTTCGACGTAATCACGTCTTAAAGGTGCCACCTTCCAACACTGTTACATTGGCAATTAAATTTCCACGTGAGTTTTGTGAGGGATAAACCACATCTAAGCCATAGCACTCTGTTAATTGATTAACTGAATTCATTCACTCACTTATTCATTCATTCAAAGGTGTAATAAAGATTCTTGTGCTTACCACTCAGTAAAGTATTAGAAATCAAACATTATTCAATCAGTTGTGGCTCTCAATATCGTTCTCCTCCTTGCCACATGGAATGGAAAGAACAACTCTCTTGATTTGGTGTTTCTCATTCCTATGCATTGCCTTATATATTTGCTACACATTCTGAAACACAACAAATTATGAATTTGCCTATGTAAACTTCAAATAAATGGGACCATGCCTATATAGCCTTCTGCAAATTATTTTTATGTAATACTTTGTATCTTGAGATATACCCATATTGATATGTGTATTTTTCTCCTGAATTGCATTCCATTTTTTTGTGTATCTGCTCACGCGCACACACACACACATATACATAGGTCCCATTTTTAATCCATTCTCCTGGGGTTATAAATTTAGATATTGTAAGAAAATGTGTGCAGTTTTTGTGTGGTTTGTGTGTGTGTGTGTGTGAATATTCTTGTTTGTTCTTTCTTGTGAACACATGTGAGAGCTACTCCAGGGTAGAGGTATGGAGTGGAATTGCTGGGTTGCTTGAACAAATGAATGTGAACAACACTGTGATTGCCACCTTGGTCTACAGAATCACCTTAGAAATACAGAGCCCACTTTGTGGCTGTGAAATAAAAAATAAAGCAAGAGGAGATAATATGTCATGATGGTATAATTATGGTGAGAAACAACACAAATCTTAATTTCAAATCTGTGTGGTAGTCATTCTACCCAGCTTCCATTGGTATATTGAAAGACATTGAAATCCAAAAGCTAGATTTCAAGATTTAGGCTTCCAACTAAGGTATTTTAAATTAGAAAACATGATTTATTTATTTATTGATTTATTGATTTATTTATTGATTGATTGATTTATTTATTTATTTATTTTGAGACGGAGTCTAGCTCTGTTGCCCCGGCTGGAATGCAGTGGCGCCATCTTGGCTCACTGCAAGCTCCACCTCCTGGGTTCACACCATTCTCCTGCCTCAGCCTCCGGAGTAGCTGGGACTACAGGCACTCGCCGCCACGCCCAGCTAAGTTTTTGCATTTTTAGTACAGACGGGGTTTCACTGTGTTAGCCAGGATGGTGTCGATCTCCTGACCTCATGATCCGCCCACCTCGGCCTCCCAAAGTGCTGGGATTACAGGCATGAGCCACTGCGCCTGGCCCACTCTCTGTCCTTTTTATTTTAAAACCCAGCGAACTCTTTTCTTGTTAACACAACCAGCACAAGCTTGGCCAAATAATTCCAGAAGACATGTGTGACTCTCATGATTGGGGTCCAAATTAGTCTAAATTAACCTGCTGTGGCAGTTTGCAAATTCCTTTCCCTACCCTGAACAGTTTTTTTCCTCTGCTCAACTATGGTAACTAACAACTGTGCAATGGTTCTGAAACCAAAACCACAATTGCAGTGCTTATATTTAGACCATTGCCTTGTGTTGCCAATTTAGAAAAGATGTGGTTAAACCAACAGTCACTTCGACTGCTGGCATTTCTCATGTTTTAAATTAAAAATAAAAGTCAATTATTATTCTATAACAAAATTAATTTGCCATTGACACAGGAGTTAAATGACACATTCATTAAGATGCTTCTCACCAATATAACAAATTGAGCATCTTACCCCAAAAGCCTCATGGGAGAGTAATTTGCCAATATTTAGAACTTATTCTGTTTCAGTGATTCCAGCAAATATAAACTGTTTTAAAGTTTTACAAAAATTTGCTGATGGTAAGATTAATTATATAACTGGCATTAATATTAATAGTTTTCATATGTTCTGATGACACTCTAACCAAAGGAGAAAAGTCAAAACACGTTGAGATGCCTAGTGGAAATGAGATTTCCTATGAAAAATAAATAACACTGGTTTATTTTTGTCTTGCCAATCAGTATGTATTAATGGACATAGGAAGGTATCAGGGGAAATGTTGGCACATCCATAAACAAAGATATGAAGATTTTTCTATCTAGAACCTTCTGAAGAATGGATTGATGTGTTGCTGTTATTCCCACCACAGTACACGAAAATGTTGGAAATGTACCTTTTCCTTAGAATTGTTCTGGATACATTTTTCAGAAGAAGCCTACACTCTGTGGAGACATAATCTCTCGCATGGCATAAGCCATATGATAAGTTTAATGTCCTATGGATGTAACAGAGACAATCTATATATTAGCCAGTTGGTGACAGAAAATAATAGCAATTGATTTGCAGCAAGAAACAGGAGGTATTTTTAGAAGAAACTTTTCTCTATGTTAAGAAATACAGCCAAGCAGTTGAGAAAATATTTTTAATAAAGATCTGTTGAAGTCACTTTGCATGTGAGTGGCCTCTTGATTCTCTCTTTTTTTTTTTTTTTTGAGACGGAGTCTCGCTGTGTCGCCCAGGCTGGAGTGCAGTGGCGCGATCTCAGCTCACTGCAAGCTCTGCTTCCCAGGTTCACGCCATTCTCCTGCCTCAGCCTCCGAGTACCTGGGACTATAGGCGCCTGCCACCATGCCCGGCTAATTTTTTGTATTTTTAGTAGAGACAGGGTTTCACCGTGTTAGCCAGGATGGTTTCGATCTCCTGACCTCGTGATCCGCCTGCCTCGGCCTCCCAAAGTGCTGGGATTACAGGCTTGAGCCACCGCGCCTGGCCGGCCTCTTGATTATTATCTGATTATTAGGACTAAATGCACAGTCACTCATGTCAATGAAGGTCATTATAAAACCAAACCAAAGATTCATTCATCAGCATTGTGTTCTGGCCACCAATGTCATTTCTTCTTTTTGTATGACCTGAAATTCATATATGACCTGAAATTCATATATGACCTGAAAGTCATATATGAATTTGACGCCCTCTTTAGCTGGTTTTCATTCTTTCCATGGTGGTAGATGATATAACTAGTTACATGTCTTGAGTTATTAGGAGCAGGTATAATATAATCTACTGGAGACTTTTTCCACACCCTATATTATCAATAAAAATGATTAAATTGGGCCTATAAAATGATAGGATATATATCCACATGACTTTGTTTTTTGTTTGCTTGTTTTGCTTGTAAAAGGTAGGTGAGACAGAGTCAGATACTTATATGTATTCTCAGCAGTAAATTTTCCTCCAAAGCTTTAGACAATAGGAATGTATTTTGAAAAAGTCTGCAACTGAATGATTGAAAATAAGAAAGGATAAATAAATTGGACGAAAAAATAAGTCTGGGTAAATAATACTTTAGTTTCAGTGGAAGACAGAAGCAATAAGGGATTGAATTTACAGGATATAAGCCAATTAGGAGAGGTTTTGCTTGTAGATGGAATTATTGAAAAGGACTTAGTTTCCTTTAATGAAAATCATCATCATCATTTTTAAGAGATTACAGGCTATGGAAAGATTGACAGTTAAGCAGTGTATTAATGTGAATAAACAGGTCACTCACTAACCATTACTGAGCCACTCTGAGCAGCAATACTTTGTAAACCAATATCTTGAATAGACCCGTATTGGTTAAAAAAAGTATTTGGGTAGAAGGATTAACAACCAGATATTAATGATTCAATAGATGTCGTTCTTATCATTATTGCTAGAGAAGGGTCTAAGCTCTATCTTAGGAAGCAACAACCTTTGAAGTGGTCTTTTTCTTCCAGTCTTAAAACCATTGCCTTGACCTGGTTGGGCCATTGGAGAGAATGCCATGAAAACCTTAGATGTGCCAGATCCCTGACACCAATGTCCTGACCACTTCCTAACTCAGAAAATTACATTCTGATTATCGACGTTCTCTTCTTGTGGCTGTATTTTTACAAGATTAATGACTCTGGTTGGAATCTCATTTCCTCTTAGAATTAATGCTTCCAAATTAATGAGCCACCTGGTCACGTTTCAAAGGGTAAATAAATGACCATTCTTGTTATGGGTCAGGGTCAGGGATGACTCCTCTGTGACTCACAAGCCAGGAATGAACAAAAGTGATTAGACTTGTGGGCCGAGAAGCCAACGGTAGTCATGAGGGTGCCCGGCAAGAGTAGCTGAAGAAGGAGCTTATCATCTTTCTCCAATCTAGTCAATAGGCTGGGTTTTCCAGGACTCTTTAGAGTTAAAGTTGCCAAGAAAAGGCAGCACACATAGCTCTGTGAGCCTCCTTGCTTTCTCAGGATGTGTGCTGTTGTGTGCATGTACACAAACACACACACACACACACACAATATACATTCCATTAATGCAGGAGGTATATTTTCCAAACTTAGCACAAGACCTAGCACCTGCTATGTGTTCAATATATGTTTGTGGAAAGAGAGGAAAAGGGAAGGAGAGAAGGAAGGGGGGAGGTAAAAACAAAGAAAGGAAAAAAGAGAACAATTTTCTCACTCGTGAGTACTTGACCTTAAAAATCAAAACAAGGAAGCAAAGTTTTCACATCCTAATACTTTTGCAGATTATTGTTCTCAACCCCAAGATCATCCAAAAGTGAGAAAATCTCTAAGAGATGTTTTGGTGCCCTGAATGAAGTTCCCTGGGAGATTGGATCCAGAAATCTATATTTTTATGAAGTTCTCAGGTGAATCTAGCGTTTCTCTTTGGGAACTATGGGAACCTGTAGCTGAATTCATGCCTGACTTAACCTGTATTGTGGGTGCCCCATTTTTAATTTGACTCTTCAAGTGGGACAGAGATATGAAAAGGCAGAAAATGCCATAGAGACTATTGTTATACAGATTTGCAAATGGAAGTCCAGAGATGCAAAAGCAATGTGATAAACCTCAAACAACACAGTCTAACCTAGGACCCTTGCTTTCCCATAGTCGTCCTGAGATTTGTCAATAATGCTATATCATGTACCCGAGCCTGTTTTCCAGGCTCGAAGTTGCATTCAGAACAGCTCAGTTGGTCATACTTGTCAGGAGACAGCAGTGCCTCGTACTTAAAGGTGATGGCCCCAGAGTCAGTTGGCCCATGTTTAAATCCTGCCTCCACATTTAAAACCAATAGCTATTAATGTCTTGAGCAAATGCTTCACCCTGTGCCTGAGTTTTCTCACTTGTAAAATGGGCTACAAGTGTGATACTTGTACAGTGAAAGAGAATGAGGTAGAATCTGTCTCACAATACAGATTAAGCAGTTACTCTATTAAGTAAGTACTTAGTAGAGCCTTCAAAATGGAGCTATTCTTATATATCTAATTTCTTACATATTTTGCTATGTATAGAATATCTTATATTTATATATTTCTTAAATTCGATATTTCTTAGCAACTTTAGCACAAAACTTGCAGACTGTGATGACTCATTTGGCACTGAGATGAATACGGGTCACACCTGGACAGCAGAGCTGCAGCTGGAGCTGGCTGGCTATCTATAGCCTTCTTCTCAGTCCTTAAAATTTCCAGTGAAGAAGGCTCACCAGAGAGCTTGTTAAATATGCACACCCCTGGGCCTCATTCTCTGGAGTATCTCATTCGATATATCTAGGGTGGGGTCCATCATCTGCTTTTTGTTTTTTCGTTTTTGTTTTTTTTTTGAGACGGAGTCTCACTCTGTTGCCCAGGCTGGAGTGCAGTGGCCGGATCTCAGCTCACTGCAAGCTCCGCCTCCTGGGTGTGCACCATTCTCCTGCCTCAGCCTCCCGAGTAGCTGGGACTACAGGCGCCCGCCACCTTGCCTGGCTAGTTTTTTTGTATTTTTTAGTAGAGACGGGGTTTCACCGTATTAGCCAGGATGGTCTCCATCTCCTGACCTCGTGATCCACCTGTCTCGGCCTCCCAA
This sequence comes from Piliocolobus tephrosceles, assembly GCF_002776525.5. Classification (NCBI taxonomy): domain Eukaryota; kingdom Metazoa; phylum Chordata; class Mammalia; order Primates; family Cercopithecidae; genus Piliocolobus; species Piliocolobus tephrosceles. Next base: position 43,889,641 of record NC_045452.1, read on the forward strand.
AGTGCTGGGATTACAGGCTTGAGCCACCGCGCCTGGCCATCATCTGCTTTTTGAAGCAGAGCCCAGATTACACACATCATGTGCCAGGCTTTGAGACATGGCTTTACCCACATAGAACCACGTCTGAGTCCTTTAATCATGCTGCCTTCATCTCCCTGAGAGCATGCGGGTGGAACATCAGGAAGCAAGTCAGAGGTCTCTTGCAAGGTTTGCAGGTCCTAAAGGCAACCACACCTGCCTCTGACCTTCCAGTGCAGAGCCTGACTTGTCTGCACAGGGCCCCTTCTTGATTGATCTGGAGGAATATTCTCTTGTGGCAAAGTCTAGACTGAGAAGGCCGCTATCCTCATACCATTAATATATCTCTCTGGATTGAAAGCAAATGTGTCAGGGGAGGTTGGAAAGCCTTTCCTTCTGATTTTCCCCTGCCTTGCCTCTGGTGCAGTCCTGACAGTTATCTGGAGTCTGGTGCATGGGGTTGGAGTTGAAGAACCCACACCAAGTTCTCCGTATGTTTCGCATGGGGGGTAGTGAGGTCGCTCTTTTTGCACGCTCATCCTTGCTGGTGCACAAGCACAAACACACACACACATCCTCATGGGCGTCATGGCAGTTCTCAGGAGCATTTCCTCCAAACAGGACACACACTGACTGACTTCCTCCATTTGGAAGGACCGTCGTCCTCTGAAACCTCTGTGACACTCTGTCATGGCACATCTCTCATGACCCTGGGCCCTTCTTCCTGATGCAGCCACTCTGTAAGGATCATTTACATTTGGTGGTATAATGCATTTGACAGTCCCTCTTCTATGTGAGAAATTACTTTTTTTTTTTTTTTTGAAACGGAGTCTCACTCTGTCGTCGAGGCTGGAGTGCAGTGGCACTGTATCGGCTAACTGCAACCTCCGTGTCCTGGGTTCAAGCAATTCTCCTGCCTCAGCCTCCCAAGTCGCTGGGATTACAGGCACGCACCACCACGCCCAGCTAGTTCTTATATTTTTAGTAGAGATGGGGTTTCACCATGTTGGCCAGGCTGGTCTCAAGCTCCTGACCTCAGGTGATCCACCCACCTCGGCCTCCCAGAGTGCTGGGATTACAGGCATGAGCCACCATGTCCAGCCACAAATTACTTTTAGCAATACTCATATAATAGTTGTGATTTACAACATTAATTTCAATTTTTAAAATACTGCTTAAATTCTGTACCCACACCATGTGGAAACTAATATTTGCGCCTACCAAGGAAAATTATCACACCTTGTAGTTTACACTCAGTTTCATTAAGTTTTCAGTGTCATTGTTTTAAGTTTTAAACATAAATTAAAAATCCAAAGGGACACATAGAACAAAAAACTATGTAATTCAAGCTCTATTTTTTTGGACTTTATAATTAGTGTTATCATCAACTATTTTGAATCTACCCTTTAAATCCAAGAATATTATATGGGTTGGAGGTAAGAATAGACCTCGATTAGTGACAAACTTAGACTCTTCAAACAAATACATGCAGCTGAGTCCTTAGGGGACACTATATGAGTGGAGTTCTAGAATTAACTTCCCTGCAGAACACAATGTTTATTAAAGCACAACTAATAAAAATGTGCTAATTGAAGTTGACATATATATTATCATCAAAACTCAGCAGTAATTGCAGCAGTTGTTCATAACTCAGACCAGAGGTCAGCAAACATTTTCTGTTAAGGGCTAGATAGTAAATAGTTTATTCTCTGTGGCCATCTGGCCTCTGTCACGACTACTCAACTTTGCCATTGCAGCATGGAAGAAAGCTGCCACAGATAATATAGTATGTAAATGAATAAGAGTGACTGGTTCCAATAAAACTTTATCACAGAAACAGCCAGCCAGCTGCACGGAGCCAAGCCCTAAGTGTTTTGGAGAAGTATTTTATCACAGATATTTTTTAGAATTACGGGCTTTTTGTCAGTTTTGTTATTGTTTTTAAATTCTCTACAGAAAATGCACCTCCTACTGCCAAAGCTGAACTGTCACCCCACTGTCTGCTCTTGATACTCTATTATCTGCTTCTCACTGTGGCGTGGGCTCCTAAAGGCAGGCTTGATGTCCAATGCATCTTTGTGGCCCCAGGTCCTACCAGAGGCCCTTGAACACTGGGTGTGCTTAATGGACATTTCTGAAATACATGAACCCAAAAGTACCTTAGATTTAAACCAAGCTTTGCATTTGCTAATTACTTTCGTATAACTTATTCAATGTTCTGCTAGCAGACTTTAAAAAAAATAATGTGTATACAGTAAACATATCATCTTCACACCACGAAACAACTGTCTCCTAATGTTTCTCAAAGACAATACATATTTGTATAAATAAATGGTATATAAATTATCATTTATTTGTATAAATAGTATTTGTTGTATACTGTTTATTTATACTTAGTGTTTATTTAAATAATAAATATTACTTAGTAATTAGTATTATTAGTATTAGTAATAAATAATATCAAATATAAATAAATAGTATATAACAAATACTATTACATAATAGTAACTAAAAATACTTATATATTTTAAACAACTAAATACTTATATATTTTAAATAACGAAATATTTATATACTTAGTATTAAAATAATATATATTTATATGATTTATGTTTTTATTTAGTAACTAGATAAATACTTGTATATTTTAAGTAACTGAATACTTATATAAATACTTAGTATTTATTTCATATATATTTATATACCATATATTTTGTCTTTTTTTTTTTTTTTTGAGTTGGAGTTTCTCTCTTGTTGCCCAGGCTGGAGTGCAGTGGCACAATCTCAGTTCACCACAGCCTCCGCCTCCTGGGTTCAAGTGATTCTCCTGCCTCAGCCTCCCGAGTAGCTGCAATTACAGGCATGTGCCACCATGTCCAGCTAATTTTGTATTTTTAGTAGAGATGGGCTTTCTCCATGTTGGCCAGGCTGGTCTTGAACTCCTGATCTCAGGTGATCCGCCCCCCTTCATCCTCCTAAAGTGCTGGGATTACAGGAGTGAGCCACCACACCCAGCCTCTCTCTTGTTTCTTTTGCAAACTTAAGGGCGTCAGCACTTCTTACTCCGACAAATGTTTTATGCCTGATCAGAATTCTTTGTTCTGTCTTCTTTATCTGCTTCACAGACCCGTTCTCTGAGGCCAGGGCTGCCCATCCTCCTGTCTTGTAATTTCAGCCAACTGTGAAGAAGCCTTTGGCCATGTCCCATTAAGAGAACAGGTGCTGCTGCGTCACCCTCTCCTCAGCCACCATGTTCCCCACACTGGCAGGTGCTCCCTCTCCTAAAACAGACACCTGTTGGCGTTTGCCATCAATTTGCTGTGTGCAGTATTCCAGGAGACATCTGCCCTTTGTCTGAAATCTCCCGTTTTCTGAAGTCTATTAATTCCTTCTCCTGGGATGTGTTTCCTCTTGGCCATCAGTTTCTTTTGCAGGCCGTGTGCAGACATTCATTTGCGTTTGCTTTCCTGAGACCTAGCAGAGTGTAGGTTAGAAGCAGACTGTCCAGAGCCAGCACAGTGGAGTCGAAGGCTAACTTCTCCTTTTTAGCGGGGTGTCCTTGAGAAAATGCCCTTTTTAAGTCTCAGTTTAGTTTGTCTTTAAAAGGAAGACACTAGTCCCTGTTTCATAGAGTCAATATGGAGATTCAATGAAATCGCATATGCAGAACACCTGCTCTGGCACCTGCACTTAAAAGGAGCTCAGCACATGATATGTTAATGTTATTCTTAGGGCTGCCATGTCTGGCTGTGCGGTTTGTGTACTGCACAAAAGCACCCATCCAAAGGAAGTGGGCAGAGGGTGAAAGGGTTGGTTTCTGTCATTAATCTGCCTAGAGGATTCTCCTTTTTAAGTTTGTCTTCCTGGATGGTTATCTTTTGTTTAATTAATCTGCCAGGAAGGATGGCCTTTGTGACTATAGGGAGGTGCTCCTGACCTCCCTATAGACCTTTTATTGCTCCTCTCACTCCCAGGCCCCTCCTTTCATTCTCTCTTTCAAAAGCTTTACCCTCACCGGTGAAAGAGAAATCCTACATGAAACCCAGACGTGGTGGTTAGCTCCTTTTCTTCCTCAGGTGGAGAGGGGCTGTCTACAGTTCAGGCAGGTCTCAGCTATCAACCGTGCCACTCTGTGCCGGGGAGGAGTCCCGGTGTCTTTCTCTAGCTCATGGTTGGGTGGAAGAGTGAGATGTGAAAAAGAAACAACATCCTTGAAGTGGGGAGTTTAAGGAGGACTTGGGGAGTCACACACAGTGTTCTCAGAGCCAGCCGAAGGACCCCTGCGAGGCCGGGATGTGGATATACCCTCAGGGAGGAAGCCACACTTGTTTTGAACCTTAGCCCATGTGGAAGAAATGCCCAGATGTAGTCAGATTGAAGAAAGCACCGCGGGCAGAGAGAATTTGGGATGTTTTTTAAAAGTCTAGATCAGCAGGGTTATGCACCTGGCTAAGGAAGGGGTCCCATAGATAGTTTTACCAGAACTTTTGAATTTTTAAGCCTCCCTTGTTTTCACCGTGTTCCCTGAAGTGGGCAGGACTGGTGTTGCTGAAGCCCCCCACTCAGAGGTGAGCGAAGTGGGCTCTGGGACCTGCCTCTCGGGTTGAGGGGCGAGTCAGTTCCCGAACAGTTCTCAGGCCTTGCTTGACCCCAGGCCTGGTCTTTACTCCAGCTCAGCACTGCTGTAACCCGATCTCTGTGGCCACTTGCAGAAGGGGCCAAAACCCTGTTCCCAGAAGAGGTGCCAGTGCCCAGAGGGCAGCTTCTCACTGGTCAGTACCTTTACCCCGGTTCACGTAGGAAAACAGCATTTGTGAGTTCAGCAGAAGCTGTCTCTCGGCTTTCTCCAGGAACTGGGGTCGGGAAGCCATTATGTTGTATGGATTACTTTTCCCCCTAAGTACAAGTCCAGAGAGAGTCAAGGGAAACTCTTTCTTAGTTTTCTCTTCACTGAATTGCAGGCCCGTGCAAAACAAATCACCCCCAGAGCAGCAGCTGGGAACAAAATCCACCAGCACAGTGTGATACCATGTCACTTAGAAAGAACTGCAGCCCCTCCTCACTGGAGCAAATCCCATTTGCTGGCCCCACACTCAGAATCTTTAATGGCCCCTCACAGATGCCTGGGTACAGGCCACTGCCTTGAAGAGCAGCAGAGCCAGGGGTTAAGTGTATGAGTCCTCTTCTCCGGGACGTTCTGCCTTCACCAGCTGTGTAACCTGGGGCAAGTTATTTAGTCTTTCTGATTCTTACTTTTCTCTTTCTAAGATGGGCTGATACTACCACCTGCCCCTCAGGGCCACTGTGAATAAGCTGCGAGAACATGCATGTAAGAGATTTAGCATTCTGTGTCACATACAGCAAGCCCAGCATACATGTTGGCTATTTCTTCCTTAAATATGCATTGATATTTCAAGTTATGAAAGTGGTACTGGCGCAATACAAAACAACCGAAAAATACTAGACTGTGTATAAGAGGAAAAAAGGCAAACACGCCCTCTTCCCATTCTCTCCCCAAAGAGCTAAGTTTTCAAAACTTCATGTATCTCCTTCTAGTCCACTATCCTTGCACGTGAAGTCTTTTACAGCTGTATGCACATTTTTCTCTTGTCCACAAAATACAAATATAATATACGAATTATCCTGTAATTTGCTCTTTCTGCTTTATGTATAGTAGAGAGAACTTCATAGTAGTACTAGTAGTTCTATCTGTATTTCTTTATTAGCCAAGAAATATTCTACTACATAACTGGACAGCAGTTTATCCACCCCATTGCCCACTGATTAACATACAAGTTGTTACTTGAATGTTAATTGTTGACTGTTATAAATGCTGCTAAAATAAGCATCCTTGAGTGGACCTCTCCGTGCTTATAAATTCTTAAAGAAGGAATTCCTGGCTCAAAAGATAGGTATATTTAGGTTTTATGGAAATTGCTTAATTTTGTTTTCCAATGTATTTAATTGTTTGCACACCAAACAATAGTATATCAGAGAACTTTCTCCCCAGACCTACATGAAATGAAGCATCGGAATTTTATAATACTTCAGAACCATCACACAGATAGACTGCATTTAAAGGGCGTTTGCTTACTGATCCTTAATTTTAGAAGCCTTTCAGACTCCTCTGAATGGCAATGAGCTGCACCAGTCAGACAAGCTCTCATTTTCACGGAGGGTACATAAAGGAGGGCGAATGTGACTTCCTGGGCTTATAGATTAGGTGTTTCTTTTGTGAAAAGGTCACACCTGAGCCCCAGGCCAGAACTTTGTTTTTTTTTTTTTTTTTTTTTTTTTTTTTTTTTTTTTTTTTTTTTTTTGAGACAGAGTCTTGCTCTGTCACCCAGGCTGGAGTGCAGTGGCACAATCTCGGTTCACTGCAACCTCCACCTCCCAGGTTCAAGCAATTCTCCTGCCTCAGCCTCCTGAGTGGCTAAGATTACAGGTGCACACCACCACGCCTGGCTAATTTTTATATTTTTAGTAGAGACGGCGTTTCGCCACGTTGGTCAGGCTGGTCTTGAACTTCTGACCTTGTGATCTGCCTTCCTTGGCTTCCTAGTGCTGAGATTACAGGCGTGAGCCACTGTGCCCAGCCCAGAACTTCTTTAATAAATAAAGCCAACCAATTCTTGGAAGCATTTGGCTTCCAGAAGGATCCAACCTACATCACATTCGCAGGAAAGGAAGACAAGTTCAGGGTTTCTGGGTCACACTTCCATGTCCACCTTTGAGTAGAGTCTTTCATAAGTTTGGACAATGTACCACCCTCTCTAGAACTTGATTTGCTTCTCTACTGGATGGATTGGCCCTAAAGAAAGCAGAGACTTGAACCGACTATCCCAGCGAGTGTGACAAAACAGATCTCTTTCTATAGCATTTCCTTAGAATTATCCAGAAGACACATTTTTTTTCAATCCAGAATTTCTGGGATTTTCAACTTTCAGGGATATTGACTCATTTAAATAATGGTCAACTGTATTGAGAAGGGAATTGTATTGGGAAGAGAGCCCTTCAGGAAAAATTGTCAATGAGGAAATTATTTGTACGCTTGTAACAGTACCATAGTTAAATCTCCATCAGTAGTAGATGGACAGGACCAAACTGCTGGTGTAAAAAGATCTGAATTCTCGTCCTGATTCTTTCACTTAGTAGCTGTGTGACCTGGAGCAAATTACTTAACCTCTCTGATTTGCAGTTTACTTATGTGAGAAATGAGCATAAGTCCCTGCATAATTCATACGGGGGTAGTGAGGAGAAATATAGTAATAGATGTAAACATTTTGCAGTCCACTGGGAAATAGTAATACATGAAAGGTATGGTTAATATTTAGTTTTAAAATATAGCCTTTATTCTATGATGTCCGATTTTCTTGGCGTTCACAGCATTTAGAACCCACTAATAAAGCCATGCTAACAAGAGTACAATTAAGGACAAGTTGGAAAACTGCCCAGTTCCCATGCATTTGATCTTAGCGAAGCATAGCACATTTGAAAGGACTGTAGATACAGGAGCTGCATTTCTGGGGAAGTCCTCTCCATGAGGCCCTCTCCATCTACCCACCTGAACTCTTATCCTTCTACCCACTCCTGAACCATTTGCTTGGCTCAGCCCCCTCCAATCCAAAGCCTCTGTGATTCTAAGACCCAAGTGTGTTCGAAGGAAGATTAGACGCAGGCAGACACAATTTTGCATTTCTTCCTTTCCCACCCACCTAACTTATTTCTACAAAAAAAAAAAAAAAACATTGCTAAGAAGAGCCTTGAAGCAGGCTGGCAGAAGATAAAAGGGTCTCCAGTTTAGGTAGATATGCAAGAAGTGGAGAGCTGTTTGTACAAACATCAGATCTTTCTTCGCTATGACTGGGCATCACTTTGCCCCATCTCCCATCTTTCTATAGCTGGAAGGAAGGATTCTCCTGGATACCCTCAAGGTTCATTTAAGTCGGACACAGAACTCATTGGCTCCCTTGTTCCTGGACTTCCCCTGCTAGTGGTGTGGTCTTTTCCCAACTAATCAAATCCCAGGAAACAAACTACAGAACAAGATATAATTTTGCAGGTGATTCAGCAGCTCTCAGATTTCTGTTCACCTAGAAGGCAAATTTATCTTTCAAAACAAGTATACCCATTTCTTCACATCTCCTGGGTCCCAGCAGTTAGATAAACTCTCCATGTAATGGTGAATTAAGAAAGGGTCATCTGACAAGCTCACTGAGTGAAAATGGCCCATCCCACTTTGCTGAGGTCACATCACAGGCTTGCTGTCACTGAAGGTCATTGCCGTACCACTTCCGACAGGTCTTTGACCTCAAGGGCCGGAAGAACTCTTTTTCTCGGGCTCCTTTCTCCCCACAGCTGTGGTCCACAAATGTGTTCACTGAAACAAGTAATTCTGCTTAGTTCCGAAATAAAGAAACTTAGATCAGAGTTCTAACCAGAAACAGGAAATTTAGCCAGAGGAGGACAGAGTCAGGGGAAATGAGACAGGGTGACTAGAAGAAGGTTTTCTGAAATGCTCTCTGAACCTACTCCAGCACTCTGCCTCTCTGGGAGGCTGTAAAATCCATGTCGTTTATCCCAAATTTCCCACATACAACACCAGACTCCAGCCTGGCATTAACACTGCTTTCCCATCGGTACAACCTCTGCTCTCTGTTGCTAATTCAGTTTCAATGTCTCATTTCTCATGAACTCATTCTCTCATGACCTGCAGCATGTGCAAAAGTAATTTAACATATTTCACCTGATATTCTCTTTGGAATTCTCAGATGGTGGCATGAAAGCATTGTGGAACTTCTGCATGTAAATGATAGATGTGTGAGTTTGTACGTATGTGGGGGGGTGGTACACACACGTTTGTGTTCACTCACTCGCCTGTGAGCCCATGTGCTCTAGCAATAGGATAGGAAGAGAGCTGTCCATGGTATATCATTCATTCATTCATTTGATGCATATTTATAGATCTACTATGAACCAAGTACCACTATGCCTATATGACCAGCTACAAGATGAAGAACAATTGCAATGAGGTCCTTGTCTTCAAGGAGCTTACAGTCCAGTGGGAGAGAAAGGCCATGACACTAGAGCTCAGGACATGCTGATAACATAAATACAGATAACTCTACCCATCCTTTACTTTAATATCCCTTTCAGGTTTACCCTCCACCCGAGTGCCAGACTCCCTTCCATACCCAAACATACCAGCCTCAAATATGCCTCAGCCTTGGAGTGCCATAGGGAGCCATCAGGAGAGGGAATCAATGCTAAGCCCCCACCATGAAGAAAGCCAGAGCATCTGAAAACACAGCTGGGATTTGAGCTTCCTGTAGGTCACTGCAAAAAAGGGGGGAAAAAATAAAGACCACGTGACCAAACTTTCTCATGAAATAATACAGCAGATTACACCCGCAAATGGTACAAAATTTTCCTATGTAGTTTATCTATTATCTAATTGTTGATTTCAAGAGATGCCAGATAGGGAAGAGTCTTCTCTAAATTTACATGTTTTATCCTTTTCCACTTCCATTCTTACCTTCCCAGCTTTTTGCAGGAACAAATACGTATTAGACTAAGGCACATTTTAAAATTTCTATTAAAAATATATTATTATCTGCAACTCTCAAGGTGGATTCTGAAAGATGATTTAAATATTTTATATCATTAAATGTTTCAAATACACCAAAGAATATGTGTGCTTATGATTTATATGCAAGATATACAGAATATAAAATAAGCAGTCCTCTACTCATTCATTCATTCATTCATTTGATACATATGGTATGTTTGGGTATTGAAGGGAGTCTGGCACTCAGGTTGAGGGTCAACCAGAAAGGGATATGAAAGTAAAGTATGGGTGGAGTTATCTGTATTTATGCTATCAGCATGTCCTGAGCTATAGAATCATGGCCTTTCTCTCCCACTGGACTGTAAGCTCCTTGAAGACAAGCACCTCATTGCAATTGTTCTTGTCCTGTAGCCAGTCATACAGGCACAGTGGTTCTTGGTCCACGGTAGATCTATAAATATGCTCCAGAAGAACATAAAAATGCAGCGACACTCTATGCTTTCTCCTTCAACAGGTGAACGTGATCTGAAATTCAGTGTATTTATTGCCTGCTTTTCCTTATAGGTTTCCTCCTATGTATGTGCCCCCAGTCAAGATATGTTTGAGTATTTGAACTTTTTATACATGGTTCTCTGATGAACAAATAATCTGCCAGTGCAGTTTTTGCTTCACATTACATTTGTGAGATCCATGTATTTTCTTTGCTCATCAATCCCTTATCTGTATCTGGATTCTGGGGCTGTCTTCCTTTCCTTTGAACATACATCCTAAAGAAGTTCTATTAGTGAGGACCTGCTGGTAATAGATTCTCTTGCTGTTGCTTGTGTGAAAATATCTTTATTTCACTGAAAGACTTTTCCATTATCTATACAATGAAAGATATTTAACATATACCTCTTGAATGAACAATTTGCCTTTATTCATTATTACAGAACCAAAATGTGTCTGCAAATATCAATGCTCTGGATAATTCAAAAAGGCAGAGTCTGTCATCCCTACAGAGACACATGTCTCTTAGATTAGGGCTGGCACATTCCAATCTACCCCATGCTGTTTTTGAACACAGTTCTCTTCCCTGAGTCAGTTTGCAGTTTGATGGCTACTTTCTCTCAACCCTCTGAAGATGTGATTGTACTGCATTTTTTTATTATTTTACTTTAAGTTCTGGGATACATGTGCAGAAAGTGCAGGTTTTTTACATAGGTATACATGTGCCATGGTGGTTTGCTGCGCCTATCAACCCATCATCTAGACTTTAGGCCCCTCATGCATTAGGTACTTGTCCTAATGCTCTCCCTCCCCTTGCCCTCCACCTCCCAACAGGCCCCAGTGTGTGTTGTTCCCCTCCCTGTGTCCATGTCTTCTCATTGTTCAACTCCCACTTATGAGTGAGAACATGCAGTGTTTGGTTTTCTGTTCCTGTGTTAGTTTGCTGAGGATGATGGCTTCTAGCTTAATACATGCCCTTGCAAAGGACATGATTTCATTCTTTTGTATGGCTTGATTGCACTGCATTTTAGCTCCGGCTGCCCCTGTGAAGGCATCGATTACCTACCGAACTGTGGCTCCTTTTGAGCTATATATCTTTTCTCTCTGGCTACTTTTCAGATAGTCATGTTTATCTTTGGTGGCCAGCTGTTTTGGAAAATATAGGGTAGATTTCTTTTATCCTGCTTGTGATTCATTGAAGTTCCCAAATCTGAGGATTTGTGGGTTTCATCAACTCAAGAGAATTCTCCACCATCACCTCTTCCGTATTGTTGCTTTCTCTATTCTCTTTATTGTGTCTTTCCAATGATCACTTTCCACAAGTCTGACTGAATGTGTGTTATACCTTTTCACTGTATGTACATTTTCAACCCTCCTTTTGTTGTTTCCTCTTTTGTCACTCAGTACTGCATTCAGGATCATTTCATAAGGTTAGCTTGCATTTCACCATTTCCCTTCCAGTTGCTTCTAATCTGTCTTTAATATCTGCACTGAATTTCAAATTGTGTATATTATACATTTATTCCTAGAGGATAAATGTATTACTTTTTCAAATCTGACTCATCATTTTTATACTCTCTTTTTCCTTTCTCATGTTTTCAAGTCAACCTTTTCATCTTCTTTTTAAAAACATATTAAATACATTTATTTTATATGTTTATCTAATAATTTCAGTATCTGTTATGCACTGGTTTTGATCTGCTGGGTGTTGTTTCTGCAGACTCTCACTTATGGTACTTTGTTCACTTATGTATTCTATGATTTTTCTTCAACTCATGAATTTTCAGCCTTTCTTTGAAACCTGAATTGAAGGAGTCTTACTCTTGAGAAGATTTGCATTTACTTCTGCCAATTACCAGGAACCACCACCAGTGTGGTACCAGAATGTGAAATCTTGGCTTGATGTTTTCCAGACCACAATGTATACAGTGAATTGGACCACAAACCTGTGTGAAGGAGGGTAACAAATCCTCAAAGAATACTTCTTTCCCCTTTTCCCAGAATCAAAACTGGTACCTGCACTGGATACACTTTCTGGACATTTGAATTTGTGGGAAAATATATCTTGGCTCATCCTTTTCCCTACGGGTGCTGATCTTTGAAGACCCTAGTTTTATGTGAAGTCACCTAACCTGTCGATTCACCAATAAAATAAACCCGAAGCTCTAGTTTACAAGAGGAGCCAGACAGCTTTAGGCTGCTGTCAGATTTACCAGTCTCTTACCTGGATTTGTGCTCCTGCTCAGCTTTTTTGCCTCTGAGCATTTCCCTAAGCCATGCACTTAGAAAGCATTCAACCTTTTATCCAGTATTTTTGTGTACTTTGAAGGGGGATGGCTTTAGGATTCCTTGGGTACCATGTTGCCAGAGAAGTCTAACCATCTTGCAGAGACCTTCACAGTTGGCACTGTCAGATCTCCCATTTAAGTAAACTCATTGTATGTGAATCCAGTGGGTTGAAATGTAAGAATAAAGAAAAGAACTAGCATTGACAGAGTGTCTACAATGGGTCAGTCATTTGTAAATGGAACCCTCACCCAACCCTTAGAAGGAACTAATAAAAATATTATTCTAAGGATAAAAACCTCACAACCTGAGCCTCTAGTGGTTAAGAAACCTGTCCACAGCAACACAGGGGTGAAGCTAGCATTTAAAACCCTATTTTGCTATTGTATCCATTTAGCTCTTGATTGATGGCTCTTTCCTACACATGGAAATGTTTTTCTGTGGTACATAGAAATTTGCCTAGTGTCTCTTTGAAAAGCAGAGGACTACAACAATTGATGCCAAGCGACCTTAGGCAAGTTCTAGAATTCTAGCCAAGTTTTTGAAAATATCCTTACCAATATCTATCTGTCTATTTATCTATGTATCCATCTATTATCTTTGAAAATAGAGAATAAACCCTTTAAGTAACATGACAGAAGAGACTATGTCCTTGCACATGTTTGTGGCATTCACAAATCCCTGAACAATGCTATAAAATGAAAGATATTCAACAAATACCTCTTGAATGAAAAAATTTGCCTTTATTCATTATTACAGAACCAAAATGTGTCTGCAAATATCAATGCTCTGGGTAATTCAAAATGTGTTGAGGCAGAGTCTGTCATCCCTACAGAGACACATGTCTCTTAGATTAGAGCTGGGACATTCCAATCTACCCCATGCTGTTTTTGAACACATTTCTCTTCCCTGAGTCAGTTTGCATCAGCTCCTTCATGCGTCGTGATCTGTTTTAGCACCTCGCACCCTCCTCTGGTATGTCAGAGAGCTTGACTCACAGATTTCAGTGACTCTGAAAGAAGACCTCACATTCCTTCTCTCAGTTGCCATCATTGACCCAGGTTCCTGCCCTGGCATACCTCATCCCACCTGCACCTGTGCCTGAGGGCATTGTTTGCCCTGGACACTCTAGTGTGCAGAGCTATTATCATGTAAGTCACTGTTATCTTGCAGACCCGTGATGCTTACTGATGCATTACTGTATTTGCTATTAGAGGGCTCTGAGTTCATAGGTAGCCCATTTCTTTTTTTTTTGAGGCGGAGTCTCGCTCTGTCGCCCGGACTGGAGTGCAGTGGCCGGATCTCAGCTCACTGCAAGCTCCGCCTCCCGGGTTTACGCCATTCTCCTGCCTCAGCCTCCCGAGTAGCTGGGACTACAGGCGCCCGCCACCTCGCCCAGCTAGTTTTTTGTATTTTTTAATAGAGACGGGGTCTCACCGTGTTAGCCAGGATGGTCTCGATCTCCTGACCTCGTGATCCGCCCGCCTCGGCCTCCCAAAGTGCTGGGATTACAGGCTTGAGCCACCGCGCCCGGCCGGTAGCCCATTTCAATGTGCTCACTTAAGAAGGACAATATTTTACCCCTTTTGAGCTGGTGGAGTCATCCTGTCTCATTCCGAGGATTACCTTACACTAGTGGCTTTGAGAAACTCAAACTCTATGCCTGGCTACTTCATCTTTGGAAAGAAGTTACTGTGGAACAAGGGAACCCACGAGGGCTCTTGCTGTGCTTGTCTATGCTAAAGGGACAAGAAAGCAAATAACTCTTTCAATCTCACTTTAAATTGAAGCACAGGACTGGCTCCTTGAACTGGAAAATGTTTATTTATGAATGCAGAGCTCCTTGCAGCTTTGCATCAAAAGGCTCTATGTCCAGGAAAGAAGGTGGAGACAGGTTAATAGCCTTGAGAAGAACAGCTTGTAACATTAGCCTCTTCTATCCACCTTTCTTCCAGCAGTAAGTGCAAGAGCTCGGCTTAGAACTGCAGGCCCTTACTTGAATACTAGGAAGCTTTCATTTGACTGCACGTCCATGGTGTAAGGATATTGGTCTCTAAACATTTGAATGCCAAGAAGCAGCTTTTCATGTAGCCTACCCTAACTCATTAGAGATTTTGCTTAAAAGAAAATGAGTGCACTTTTATTTAATTTCCTTCTCTAAACATTTGCTACTGGCCAGGCATGGTGGCTTACCTCTGTAATCCCAGCACTTTGGGAGGCCATGGCAAGTAGGTCACCTGAGGTCAGGAGTTCAAGACTAGCCTAGCCAAGATGGAGAAACTCCATCTCTACTAAAAAATACAAAAATTAGCTGGGCATGGTGGTGCATGCCTGTAATCCTAGCTATTCAGGAGACTGAGGCAGCAAAATGGCTTGAACCTGGGAGGTAGAGGTTGCAGTGAGCCAAGATTTCACCGTTGCACTCCAGCCTGGGTGACAAGAGCGAAACTCCATCTAAAAAAAAAAGTTTGCTACTAACTGTAGTGTCAAGTGCCAACAGATTTAGTACCTCAGAAAAGGAAATATTCTTCGAAAGGTGACTTCAGTAAAATGTTTCTTAATTACAAAAAAAGTTAAACGTGTATCAATTGAAGCACAAAAGCAATTTAAATTAACTCAGATTATAGAAAATAAATAAATATTTTTCAAATTGGTAGCTGAGACAATTAAAAATTATTTGGCTATATAACAATATTTAATGCATGCTAGTGTTTTCAATTAAGTGACCAATGCCTGTGAATGAGCTGTAAATAAATTTAGATTTATTATGATGAATAAAATCAGATTTTTATTTTGGGAGAAAGGAAACTTCAAATGTTTCAAATTTCTATGTGTGATATTAAAAGCACAGCAGAAAAATGAGACACATTAGGATGAAATAATTACCTCCTTCAATTCTGTGCCTTTTTTCTTGAGGAAAAGGCACCATCATTTGTCCCTCACCCCTTAATCCTAGCCTCTTCACACTCTTGTCCTGGCTTGAAATTCGATACATTCTTGCTGGTGAGCTCAAGTCCCATTTCTGAGAATCCTTTTGCTTTCATCCTATTCCGGGCTGACCTCTCTGTGGCTGCCTAAGGCCATGACCCAGTCCTGGCCTCCCAAGAGAAAGGCATAATCGAAATACAGGATGAATGCCACTGTAGAGGCACTTTTGGAGGACACTGGGAACCAAGGACTGAGCATTACCAAGGGTGAGGAAGGAAACACCTAGAAGAGAGACGTGGACCTGCAGGACCCTGTACCTTAGCTGCTCTGGGCAGTTGCCTCAAGCTGCCATGGAACTTAAGGGAAACAACCTTTGCATGGTGCCCGTTCCAGTGACTGGCACTTCTCTACACTCAATGCATCCCTTCTATGGGGAGATTGTTCTAAGGGCTATCCACATCCAGAAAGCAGAAAATAGGCTAACGACTTCTCAAACCAAAAGTTTTCTAACCATGAAACAGTGTTGTTGACATTAAGTAACGTCTGCTTCAGATTATATTAAAAAGTCAGCATAACACCAAACAACCTAAACGAAAGGAATGTCATTTTTATTGCCACCAATTCAAGAGCTAACATCTGCTGCATCTTTCCAGAGGTGCACGTATTGCTTCAATTCTATCCATTCAGCTTATTTTTCAAAGATGTTTGAAACTGAACTAAAACATAAATAGATTCCTCTGTATACGGGCCACCATTCCAATCTGAGGAAGTTATTTTTATATAGACATTTTTGGTTAAGTGTAAATGTGGCACCTGGCAGTAAACTCAATAGACATTTCTGTCAAGCTGGGTATTAAAAATAGTGATCGCTTTAGGACATTTATTTGCTATTTGGAAGCCATCAGTTTATGATTTGGAAGCATTTAATAGTTTTTACTTGACACAAGATTGTCAAGTGTGCCTTTCAAATCCAGTGGTGACAAACATTTAAAGAGACACAAAGGTGACCCTCCTTACCGGCTATGGTGATTGGTGAGTTCACGGTAGGTAGAAGAAGGGCTGGTCTACAAACTGCCACAACATTCCTACGTGCCGAAGTTGGTGGAAGCAGAGTTTTGCCCCTGGCACTGCTGCCTGGCCTGACCCTCTTGTCTGCTTCTCTCTGCTTCTGGGGTCCTACCCATCTTCATTCTCTGGTTATAGCTCAACGAATAGGTGACCAGGAAACCCAAAGCTTGGATATACAATAAAAATAATTTTAAACTTGATTTTAGGGAATCTTAAAGATTTGATATACCCAATTGAGTGTGGAATTCTTTAGATTATATACATACATATATATATATATATTTTTTTAATAAAACTAGTACTACCATAAATTTACCATCCTTCTTTTTCACCAGACCATTAGCCATTTGCAAAGTTCCAGCTTATCTTCCAAGAATCTGAACCTCCAAGCGTTAGGATACTGAACTATTTCTAAAGTTGCAGCAAAGTCACGGAAGCTAATCAAAGTAAAAGGTCTTCCCTATGCAAAGTAAAAGAGGCCAACTTGAAAAAAAAAAAAATCCACTGAAACAAAAAAATCTAAATTTACTCATATTTAAACATTTTCCTTTTCTTAAACTTGGAAAACCTTTTGCTAAATAATTCCCTGACAGAGTTACTGGAGGAACAGATTCAATGAACGAGGAAAGCCAAACAAATACAAACATGTAAGCAAATACTTCAAAAATAATGAGGATAGTGAAATTCTAGTTCCTGATATGGATGTAGACTGTCCCAGAAGACTAGAAGCCTGAGCTCCCAAATGAAATAACCAATTCCAACACTGCTTGAAGGACTTCTCTGGACTTTGAATATGTTGATTCCTCAGCCTGGAACACTCGTCCATCCCTTGTCTGTCTGTCCTCGTCAAAAAGGAATTTATTCTTCAAAACCTAGATCTGTCACTCACTGTTTTATCAACACTTTCTTGAACTCATCACTTCCTCCCCACCTGTCTTTGGAATCTTATAAAAGCATCCCTTCAGGAACATGGGATGTTTCTCCTGCATTCTTCTCACATCTGTATTTCACAGTAGACTGAAGCCACCATATTCTTCTTTGTGTTAACAACACCTCACGCAATAACCAGGGCACAATAGATGCCTCATGGTGTTTCTTACATTGAATTGCGCTCACCTTGAACTTACATTACTATAATAGTTCATCCTCCTTCCATCGACTCTTTCTTATGTTGACCCCAATTCTACCTCCCTTTATCCTCCACTTGTCCTATTTTGTCCCTTTGGGACAACACAGAATAAGCCTATTTCCTCTTCAAATAAGGCCCTATGCAAAATGCAGGCACCTTTTATGACATGCATAGTGAAACACCCTTCAACCTGTTCTCACAGGACATGCTTCTGGGACCATTCACCCATCCTTGGATGCACACTCTGGTGCATCACTGGGACCATTCACCCGTCCGTGGACACACACTCTGGTGCATCACTGGGACCATTCTCCTGCTCTATTGCACCGCTTCCTCCACAAGCATGGCGGCCAGAACAAGAGCCCATAGGGTAGATGTTGACTGACCATTGAGTAGCGCAAGACATTACACTTCTGTTAGAACAGGCTATGACTGGGCAATCCACTCGGGTCCCCTTCCATACTGTGGAAGTTTTGTTATTTCGCTCTTTACAATAAATCTTGCTGCTGCTCAAAACAAACAAACAAACAGAAAAGAACACGCTATGATTATATCAGGGTCTTTTTAGCAAACCATATCACACTACTCACTACGATCAGGCTCAGTTTATCCTGAATCATGGATAGTCATTGTGTTGCTATACTGTCTCATAAGTACACGTTACACATTTGAGAGATTTAAAAAAATTATCTTACTTCATTCTCCAGATATGGCTGAAGGTCATCTGGCTGTGGCAAATAGGGCTACACCGGCAGTGGTTGTCAATCTTGAAAAGTGTTCTAATCCTGAATTATCACATATGCAAGGCTGATAATATACCATAAGGACAGCTTATAATATATTATAAGGCTGAGGCTCGGGATTCTCCACAGAAACACACTGGGTCAGGTCTGTCCATGATTAAGAGAAGGAAATATGTCCCAGACCAACTGGCAAATGGTTGCTTCCCTCATCCTCCAAGTCTCTAAACAAAGAGCCTCCAAGAACCTGCTCAATCTCTATGGCCAGAGTCCATTCTGACTGGATAATGTTGGTGCCTTTACAGTTCTTCAGTCTTACCAGTTGTTAAATATTTTGATCACCCTCTTTTCTTCTGAACCCAGAGGGGATTTTACTAATGGCCTTCAAGTACACAAATGACTGTTTGAGTGAATCATGGCCAATTAATCTCCAAATCCACATGGAAGAAAACAAAAGGAAATGAGTATAACTGTAGCGAGGACTTAGCATGGACTGACAGGGGTGTGGGAGAGTGACACCGGGTCCTCCTATTGTCCCATTTGGACAGACTTCATAAGCCAGATGGAGCCCCACAGATCTGGAGGCTAAAGCCCAAGCCTGTCTGAGAATGTCTTTGCATGGTTTCTCAGGGTCTGGGATCCTCTAGGCAAAAAGTCAGAGGGAAAGGGCCATGTGTGGAAGGAACCATTATCTAATATTAGTCTCTTGACTCTTGTAAGAACTGAAACAAATGATCATTTACTGGTATCTTGCACCAAATCAGTCTGGAGAAGAGAAACTATCAGATGTTTCAACTCAACAGCTGCACATCAAAAATAGTATTTGAGACACCAGGAGCCCTGTGGCATGAATGCCAGAAGCAAGTCTAGTATGTTGGGGGTTCTGAAGTTTCTTGTTCCTGGAATGAAAGGAGACAGTATTGCTGGCCACAGGCACAATGTCAATGTACTCCTGGTTTCAATCACACTACTTTTGTGTGTTTTGTTTGTACGTGTATATACACACATGCATGCATACAGGCACTCCAACACAAACGATGGTTAAGAAAAATATATGCTAAATAGCTAGTCATCCACCTTCCAAAAATCTCTCCAACAGGATCCTTTTGGTCTCATTCTTTTCTAAACCAACTCATTAGGAAACTCACACACACACACACACACAAAATAAGAACTGCTTCTATGGACCTCTAATTTTGCATATGATATAGGCATTTCTATCATGTGTTATGCCATAAATTAGACAAAATGTGGTTAATAATTTAAGAAACGTGATTTCAGTACACATGCTACTATTGGTATCCCTAGGCTGAAATCATGTTACCATGAGCCAGGATGGATATACTAGTTTTTCTATAGCCAGCATCTGTTCTGATTGGACGGCATCCAAATTGTGCAGATTGATAAATATTTTGAACATCGTTCCCAGTTATCATGGGCTTGTGGTTGAGACATACCACCATAAACACAAGAAGAAAGGTTGTTGTGTTCTCTGCCTTGGAAAACACAGTTGCTTTCTGGAGTGACTGGCTGCTCAGTTGATATTATTTTCTTCTGCTCACCAGTCAGTGTTGTAAAATATTCTGCTGTGTGATTAGAATCTAGAAAGCTATTGATTTTTGTCTGGTCTTTCATGATATTTATAATTTCCTCAGTTATGTTTAAGATTAAAAAGTCTTTAACTAACATCAATAAAATACATTATTGCTATTAAAATACTACTGTGAAAATCTTGAAATAAAAATAACTTTGAAACTCTCTTAAGTCCTTTTTTCAAACATACATCATTGTTTTCACAATGCAATTCCTGATAATTAAGAGATTTCTTTGAAACTGAACTATAAGTAACAGAGGATAAAAATAATAGTTGGTAAAGCAAATGAGAAGTCAGAGGGCAAGCAGCAAGGGGCTAGTGTGGTGGTTACATTTTCCAAAATACTTAGGGATCCAGCTTCATTGAGCTCTGTCCTTTGCCAGCACTAACATATAACCCCATTCCTCAACATCCAGTTTGGCAGTCAATGCTCCAGCTATTACATATGTATTCTAGGTATCAAAGAGGAGATAGAAGAAAAAGATATAAAAAGAGTGTATGCCAGCTGTCATTCAAGAGAGTGTGCCAGTCTGTCACACAGCATACATTTAGTACGTGGAGGTTTATGGCTTTGACTAGGCACTTATAGCCTGGATTTTGAAGAGAATGGTTTGAAGAGAGGCAGCATTCAGCCTGCATTTCATTGGTCAGAACTTCTCCAAAATCTGGTCACACCTGCAAGGGATGTTAGGAAGTGTAGTTTTTGTTTGTTTTTTGTTTTTTTTGTGTGTGACTTGGGCACAGCTAAAAATTAAGACTTCTATTACTATGAAAGAAGGGAACAGATGTTAGAAGTCATCTAGCCTTTTTTTTTTTTTTTTCAGCAAAAGCCATTCTTTTAGAGCAGACCAGATTATATCTTACTTGCTTCTGAATCATATATTCACTTTCTATTCCTATCTTATTGAGTTCTGTTCACTTCTGAATCAAGCCACCTAGATTGATGATATCAGTAATTTTGAATTCCCTAAATAGTTTTATAATTTATTTATTCACTGAATAAGTATTAGTGGAATGCCTACTGTGGGATAAGAACTCTGCTAAGGTTTAGGAATAGCAACATGAACAAAACATGGCTCCTGATTTCATGGAGTCACATGGAGAAGGACAGTACTGGGCGAGTGAGTATAACAGCACAGGCACTCTAGAGAGAACGGGGCAGGGAGACACAGCTTAGCACTGAAGTGGAGGAAGGCACTTAAGATGATAGGTGAATAATGAGTGGGAGGTGTTGATAGCATACTCCAAGGCAAGGGAGCACATGTTCCAAGGCCTGGGAGTTAGAAATAATGCTGAATTTCAAGGCACTGAACAATTTGCAACATCTCTGGGTGCTGATTTCAGAGGGGGAAGTGTTGCTAGATAAAACTGGTGAGAGGTAAGACCTATAAGCCATGTTAGACTTCATGCTTTTCTTACAGGGAGCTATTGAATTCAAGGCTAATTTCGACTCCTTTCTAATAGCCATACCTATCATCTATTGAGTGTCGAGTATGTGTTTGACATTGTGGTAAGTATATGACATCATTAAGTGTATTACATGCATCGACAAACTCTAAGGGACAGATTCCCCCTACTCTATAAATGAGAAATGTGAAGTCCAAGGCATTTTAAAAACCTTCTCAAGGTCATTCAGTTAACAAGAGTTTGAGCTAAGATCAACCCAGAAACAGTCTGATGCCGTATTCATTTCATAGTCTAGACCACATGGAGCCTAGATTGAATGGTATCAGGGCTGCAGAAAGCAGTCATACGTGGCTAGGTGTATAGATAAATTTTTAAAACTTTAACCTTCATTTCTACTGCTGATCGTTCAAGATGTCCTGGCTCTGAAACTGCTTCTGACTCTGGTTCTGTGGCAGTCTAACTTCTCTAAACCCCACTTGTTCATTTTTAACTGGAGATTGCTCCCTTTACTCTACTGATAAACAGCCCTCTTGTTAGACCCTGTAGACCTGACTTGTCTGACCTGTGGGTCACAGAAGTCTCCAGCTGATTCCAGGAGCACACTGGCCCTCTGACACACTGAGCATCCATGATACCCAATTATTCAGAAAAGGAGTAAACAGGGATATGGGAAGAGGAAGGGTCCCCAGTGCTGATACTGTGGTAAAATCCCTTTTGCTCTTGTTTTAGATTGGTTAGTGTTCATTTGCTTCCCTCAGCACAATTAATGTTACTGACTGCTATGGGTGAAACATGAGTGGGTACTGGAAGCAACATGCACTGGTTTTCTTTGCTGTGGTGGAAATTACAACAGGGCTGGCTGTGGATGCACAGGTTGAATGTATGCTCCGGGGGCTCCTAATTCTCCCTTCCACGTGCGTGCAGCCTCCTCTCCAGTGGCTACTGTGCCGTGAGC
The DNA here is from genome assembly GCF_002776525.5 of Piliocolobus tephrosceles. Taxonomy (NCBI): domain Eukaryota; kingdom Metazoa; phylum Chordata; class Mammalia; order Primates; family Cercopithecidae; genus Piliocolobus; species Piliocolobus tephrosceles. The sequence continues at coordinate 43,911,823 of NC_045452.1, forward strand.
TTAGCCATTGCCAGGCAGCATTGTGTCAAGATGCCAAATCCTGTTGTTACTATTTTTGACAGCAGCTGTAACTTACCACCCAACCTTGGAATTGGAGGTCCAGGAAGGCCCATGTCCTCAGGCACATCTGGTGCTGTTGCTAAAACGAGCTCTGTTTTGTCTGTATTGACAGCATACTGAAAATATCCAAGCTCCTATGAAACAGAAAATCTGACAAGTTAAAATACCTCTGTAATGGTATTGAGTAAAGGAGTTGAGGTAATGGGTTTATTCATTGTAAAAGCAGCTGGTTTTCCTTGTGAATGTTTGTTTGGTTTAAAACAAGGGAAGATCCCAGTTGCAAAAGGAACGAATGGAATATACTGTAGTTTCTTCTCTTTGAGCTTTCTGGGCTTCTAATGGAAGTACAGGATCCTGCCAGAAGCCCCAAGCCCCTTTGTCTGGATAATTTATTAGATAATGTTTAACATTCTAGGATACAATCTTTTCTTTATCACATGCCTCACTTTGTGAGTGAATCATCACTCACACCCGCCTCCCCATCATGAATTCTACGACAGGGAAAAAACCTCCAGCTCAGTTTATTCTGGTGGAATACTGTGTTATGTTAAACATCTTCTACTTACCTGGTGAGATCAGAATATATTTTAAGTTCACTTGATGTTCGCTGACCCACAGAATATTCTTGGTGAGGGGGTGCTGACACTTACCTATGCTACAAGATGAAGGGAGTATCGTTTGCGTGGTAGGAAGGATAAAAGAGAATAGCAGTTTGGCTTTTTATTACGAAACTAGTGGGAAATGAGGTCTTTGGTGACTTTTGTCTTTACTTGCCAAGTTTGTATATATGCCACAAAACACAAAACTGTTTACCGTGAAAATGCACAGCACCGTTTAAGCTCCAAAGAAGGGCATGCAGATTTAATCAGCCTTCTGGGCTGGTTGTAATATCATCACTGGTGTTTTGTATTTGGCAACGGGTGTTCTGAGGAAGAAGGTAAAGAGGGATACAGTGACCCCAAGGACGAGGAGGACCTCAAAGACCCAGCAGCAGCGTGGATCTCATGGGACGAAGTGTTCAAGATCACGGACAGCCTCTCCAAACACAACACAACTTCATTTTTGATCTACGTTTTTCATATTTCCCAGAACCGTGGGCTGTTTACAGAGTCAGGAGAATTTTTGCTTTGACATGAAGTAATCCTGTCCTTTGGGAGCCCCCAAAAGTTAGCCAAGGTTTAAAAGAGTTCCAGAAACCACTTTTCAGCCCACTGTGAATTTGTTGGCTTTACTGTTGTGGGTGCTTGTGTTGGAGGAGCTAAACAACACTGCCAGCATTTTTGAAGTTTTTTTTTCTTCTTATAAAAATCTGTTGTGCTGTGAAAACTCATAAAACTACTTCAAAATGTTCTTCACTGTCATCAAAATCAGCTTGGCTCAAGATATTATAACATCTAAAGTTAATTATACATCAGTAGTTTATTTTAACATTGGGGTTAAAGAAAATAAATGAGAACAAAAATGGAAATAATTCAATATAGCAAATTGTTTTTATTAAATGTATTTATGTCTATTCAAATTATTTAAGCCCACATAGCACAACAATTTCTGAGTGCCCCACAGCTAAAGCTGCAGGAACTGAGCAAATCTATTACTAGTTCTGCGTCCGTAGTAGGCTCCAGAACCTGTACAAGGCTCTAGAAGGTTCCAGAAAGTTCCAGCTCTCAGGTGAAGGGGTCATATTAGACAGAAAGGTAGATCTGGTCCTGTCAGGGTGTTAGGGGTGTGGTTATCCTTTCCCTGAGATGGAAACTAGTAACAGTTCTCACATGATGATACACCAGGCTCAGGAAACAGAGCAGCCAAAGCCATAGCTGGACACGTGCAGAGGTCCTGGAGAGACTCTATTCCCTATTATAAGATTCTATTATTCTTAGAAGCAGGGGACAGAGGGAGGGGAGGGGAGAGAAGAGAGTTAGAGACACAGAGACAGGAGGGGAAGGAGGGCTGAAGAGCACAGGCGTTCAGACCTCTTCAGGCTTCGATCAGTCTGAACATCCATCCACAATCTCATGGTCACCTCCTCCCCAACCTTCCTTCTTCCCACTTGTCTGGACATGCGAAAGTCTCCTAGCTGAGGCAGATAAGAGAAGAGAAGTCATCATTCATGTGCTGCCAACACCTTTGAGTTAGACACGGCCAAATTTTCTGTAGGTCTGCCTCTTCCTACGTGCGACCCGGTGGACACCAGCTCTCCCCACCGGCAGGCAGCAGGGCCCTCCTTCTCTTGGACTCCACCTCCTCACTGTCCCCAAGGCAAATGAAAAGCCAGGTGTGTGTATGAATTCCAGCAAGGCAAAAGAAGCAAGAAAGAGAGCAACTGAGATGTGGAGATTAAAAATAGGATAAACAGGAACTGAGAAGTCTGGGTTTCTATTTTTTTGGTTCACTTTGTTTTCATGTTTCCCTCAGTGAACTCTTGTAATTGTAGTTTCTCCCAATTAAGCAGTCATTTGTAGTTCAGGATTAGAAAATAAAACTCCTGAGTTCCCTCCATGTAGAATTCCACACCCCTCATCCTCAGAATGCGTTCATTCCCAGCACACATGAAAACAATTGTCTGTATGAAAAGAAGAATCAACTTTAGGCTTTGCCCAGAAATGTCAACACAGTTCCTTCCATGGCTGTGGATGGCCTCAAATTGGAAATGTGATAAATATATAAGAATAGCTATACCACATAAAAAACCCACAAGTTCTACACTTTGATTTTGCCCTATTCAGGGTGAGCTCTGAAGTAAGAGGATGTTGGATGAACATGGAAGCCCACATGGCTTCCCTAGGCCGGGGTTAAATCCCCAGGCGCTGAGAGCCTCTGTGCTACAGGGGAAAAGGTGTGTAGGCCGTGTGTGTGTGTGTGTGTGTGTGTATGTATGTGTATCCAGGAGATCAGCAGCCAGAGCTTCATTTATCATGGCTTTGCTTCCTAAAATTGTAACTAGAGGCACAGGGAGCTCTTTATAAATCAAAAGGCCCCTAGCTTCCATTAGCCTGAAACAGTAGAGACGGTGGGAGCTGCCTGTGTTGAGTCTGAATGAAACACCCACTCAGCCCAGCTGCAAGCTATCTAAAGCAAATATCCCGGCAATGGCCTCTTGCCCAGAAACGGCCTCAGCAGCCTGCCTCCCTGGACAGGAAGGAAGGAGTTCTGGAACAGGACAGAACCACTGCCCACGTGGTGGTGGGGGTGTGGGGAGCTCTCTCCCGGCCCCATCTCGCATTTGCCCCAAATCAAAGTAGAGGCTGCTCAACGGCTGATAGAGAAAGATGGAGCATCTAACTGCTAGTCAATGTTTATTGTATTCTTAGAAGCAGCGACTCTTCTCAACTTCCTGTGATCAAAAACGCTTGTTAATCGTTCTTATTAAAAGCCAGATCTCCAACACACAACTTTGTTACACATGGACTGAATTAAAAGCAGGAGATTGTTTTCATCTCTAGAATTCAGCGAATGCCAAAACAAATGTACATTAAATTGCCGGCCTTTTTTTTTTTCTTTTCTTTCTTTCTTTATCTCTTTTCCCTTATTTCCCCCTACAGGAGGCAGCGGAACCTAGTAAAGCAAAAGAGGAAACTGGAACCTGAAGCTCCAAATTACTGGCAGGGAACTTGAATTCTGTCTGGGTGGAAGTATTAGGTCACAACAGGATTCATTCAACCGTTGTGTTGCTTTTACTTTTCTCTCCTGCTGGTTTTCTGGGGGTACAGGTTTACAGTATGTGTCAATGACTGAGACAGGCCCCTCCAGAGTAGCTGTATTCTTGCTAATGTTAAATATTTTTGATGCATTTTCTCTAGATTCCCCAGTTCTTGCAGGAAAACATTCAGAATGTGTTTTGGTAAAATAGTGGCTCCGAAAAACTCGTGCATCTTAGAAGCTTGCCATTTAAAATACAGAGGTCCAGTTAAATTGAAATTTTTGAGAAGCAACTAATTTTGTTTAATGTTCAGGTAAACAATGAATGATAAATATTACACGGAGTACATGTATGCTAAAAATGTATTCATGTTTATCTAAAATGTATATTTAACTGGGTATCCTGTAATTTTTAAATCTGACAACCCAGAACAAGTCAGCTCCTCTGACCACATGTCCACTGCACATGTAGAGAGTTGAACACGTTCTAGATGGTAACTATTCCCTGCTACAATCGTTTCATTGCTATACCACTGCTCAATACCAGTACCCAGAAATGGTTGAGTCACCTAATGCAATTTTGCCAGTCTGTGATCAGGTCATAGGAGACCGTCATTGGTAAGCTGCATAGAGAATCTAGGAATTGTTCTAACCATGGTTCCTGACAAGCTCAAGCTCTCTAGACTTTACTTTTCCAGTCCTCTAGCTTGGCTGGAAAGGCTCTAGCCACTTTCTGACTTTCTAGTCAGAGAGCCTTGAATATGAAGAAAGGCGGCCACATTTCCATCTACGAGGCTGAGAGTCAAGGGCAGGAGTGTCTACCATTTGCACAGTACTTCTGACAAAGGATTTCTCCCCAGTTGATTCCAAACTCATAATTTTCTGGAGTATATGACCTTCCTTTCAAAACTCAACTGCCAAAGTCAATGGGGCTTGCTCCCACTTTAAACACATTCCCAGGTCCAGCACACACGATCTAAAATTAAACTTAATTATCATCACTTTGAGATGCTCTATTAGAGGAAAGTCTGTGAGTCAACATGAAACGTCCTGCTAAACCTCTGATCATCATCTGCAAAGTGGCCTAGCCAAGAACTGCTGGGGTGCTCTGGCCACATACAGAACAGGACACGGTATACATGATCTGATACTCTCATCTTAGATATACATTTTCTTAAACATCCAAAACAACAGAATGATTCTCTTGAGTGACTATTGGATGTACCTTTTTGTATTTTAAAAATGTGCTTGCTCCACTCACAGGGGACCCTGCTGCCTGATCACTCAAATCACCTCATGGGAAACTCTGAGAAATGCTTTATTTAGAAGCAGTTCGGACTGTGAGTCATGCAACGTTTTGCTGTGTTTTTCTTCTTCAGTTCTCCTGCTCCCATAAACATTTATAGGAAGACAGGATATTTCACTGCGTTTCAAGAGTCCATCTGTCACAGATGCTTGTTCCCCACCTGAAGTCATCAGCTTTCAGGAAAGAAAATATCTGGTTTTCTTTCAAATGCTGATGAAGAAAAAAAAAAATTGGCAAGGAGAAAAGATGACCCTTGAGTAGAATTACCTCTTCCCTGAGTGTTTCTCACGATTCTCTGTAAAGCATTGGTAGTTTAATGCTGGAATCCACCCTGTGGTCAGAGGCACAGTTTTATAAGATTAATAGTATTCTAAAGGAACACAATAACAAAAGGTTAATAGTATTCTAAGGCAAAGAAGTTACAAAGGACTTTGTCCCCTTCATGAAGCAGTGGAAAAAATTATTCCTTTCTTTTTGAGGGGAGGGTGTCTGTGGGGAGTGGGGAGTGGCAGGCAGTGTCAAAAGCATACGTTGACTTCCTGATCACATTTTCCTTCCAATTTTTTCACATTTCATTTAAACCTGCAAGTATCCACTTATTGAAAATGATCTTCTTTGGATCTAAGAATTCTGATATAATTTAATTGATTCCTTCTTGATTCTAGGGTAGGTTTAAGGGCTTTCTTGACTTTGGATTAAAAGGCAAATTTCCTTTGAGATCCAGAATATCTCTCCCTTTATGCCAACCTTGATCTTCTTTCAGTAGCAGTTTCCAAATATTTTCTTGCTTGAAAAAAAAACAAACAACAACAACAAAAACTTCTTTATTTTTGTTTTTCGCAAACACATAGTTATCTACTTTCTTTTTGGGTACTTTTCCTTTTATGTTTTTATTACCCTTTGCCTTCAGTACGTTAGAAGGATGTTGCCAAATTTCCCCCGGATATTTGCTTAGTTACTAAGAGTACTGGATTTAAGAGGTTGCCTTTCTCTACTAAGCAATACAAAGTAGATGTTCTTGATTATGTCTCTTTTTAGTGGTAGAAAACAGTTCATAGTCATCACTGAACATCATTCACTGGGCCTGGAACCTGAGTCTGAAGGGCTGAGGAAGGCAGTGTGATGCAGTCTTGGAGAGCAGAGGCTCTCTAGAGCCAAGACACCTGAGTTCAAACCCCAATTCCGTCACCTGCTAGCTGTGTGAGCTTCAAAAATTGAACTAACTAATTGAAGCCTTGGTTTCTCCATCTGTAAAATGGAGAAAAAAGTGGTACCTACCTCATTGGGTTGTGAAAATCAAAAAAGTTGGTATTTGTACTTAAAACAGTACCCGGTACATGGTAAATGCTATGAAAATATTGCTATTATTGCTATTGAAAGGTTGGGCCTATGGGGACACACTTAGGAGGCTAGACATAGAAATCTTGCACATCATTAATAGTGAGTGAGTGAATGAATGAATGAATGAATGAATGAATGAATAGCATTAAAATATTTGCTCAATAAATATTTATGAAGCAATTACTCTGTACTGAACACTGTGCTAGGTGCAAGACACAAAAACTCAAAGCCATAGAATGTACGCTAAGGGAGCTTAGGCTTTGGGGAGAAAGCTATGGGCTTTGTGGGCAGACCAAGCCTGTGGGGTCAGATAACTTTCAGCTCAAGCCCAGCCCCATTAGTGGAAAGGGATTGGGTAAGTGAATTTTCTCACTTGTGAAATGGGGATAATTCTACCTTACTGGTTGTTACAAAAAGTAATGGAGAATACGGAACATGCACACATGTATTTTAAAAATGTATTTACCCCAGTAAGAACTCAGTGAATAAGATGTGTTATATGTTATGTAGGGACATGTCTATGTCTGCACATAGGTATTTAGAGAGGGAAAGAGAACTGTGATATGAGTTGATGGTCCCTCTAGCAGGTTTGTTCCAGGCAAAGTCAAAGCCCAGAGGGAGGGTCCTGAGCCTGCCTGGAGAATCCCAGGAAGAGAAGAGGGGCAGAGACAAAAAAGACAACTAAGAGTCCACCTTTGCGGAGAAAAGGCAACCTGGGGCCAATGAGCCATGCATGCAGAGGCCTGGAGGCTGGAAGGACTGGTAGGTTTGAGACAGCTAAGAGTTCAGTATTGTGAAACAGAATATGCAAGGGAGAGAGGTGGTAAAAAATGATGTTGCACAAACAAGCACAGACTAACTCCCATCTTTGTCAAAATATCACTTTCTTACTGATTTCTTCTCGGATTATCCTATTTAAAATGAACCCCTCCTCCAGCATTCCCTAGAATCCTGCCCTGCTTTGTTTTCCTTTGTCACCTTCTACACAAGTTACCTTCTAAGTATACGTATAAATATACATGTATGTATACAAATATACATATAGATGTGTGTGCATGTCATACAAACGCACACACACGTATGACTTCTTTTGTTTATTATTTGTCTCCTCTCGGTAGAATGGAAGCTCTACCAGAACAGGGATTCTGTTCACTGCTGTTTCCTTAGCACCTAAGTCAATGCCTGGCACACAGTAAGTGCTCAATAAAAACAGGTTGAACTGAATAAATGACTGCATAGCCTCCTCTGGCAGGCAAGAAAGGTGAGCTTATTCTTTGGTCAGAAGAAACTTGAAAAATCCTAAGCAAGGGAAGATGTGATCATATTTTCCTGTTCTAGAGGCATTGTTCATGGTGGACTGTCATGGAGTCCTTTCAGTGATTTGAGCTAGCTGCATGAGGGCCAGACCCAGAGAGTGAGAGAACTGGAAACAGCTGGCAGAACTGGATGGCAGATTGGAGGGGGCATAGGGAGAGTGGGCAGGTAGGATTCCCTCAGGTGTCTGGCTTGAGCAAACAAGTGTTATTCATGGAGAAAGGATAGGAACATGAGTCAATGAAGCCAAGAAAACTTTTAAAATAATGCTTTTATCCCAAGGAGGATGAAAGATATCATAGATGCTCAGTAGCTAATGACTGATTGATTGAAAATGTAAGGAGAGAAATGGTCCAGTGGAATCCTATTAATAAATCTATAGCTTTCTGAATTACCTGCGGCCTAAGAAAGGTGATGAGACTTGGGCAATGTCTTGTGCAAAATAAATGGGAAAGATTCACTGAAAAAAAATCTGTGAAGAGCAAATAACTTCTTGAAAGACAGCATTTCACTTCACATTATTGTTATTTGTTTTACCGGGGAATCCTGTGCAAGCACAAAACTTGTCTTCTCAGCTTTGGGTACTGCATTCTGTCCCTGTAGACAGGCATCCACAGGAGAAGCTAAAGAACCTGTAAAGGGCTGGGTATGGTGGTTCAAATCTGTAATCCCAGCCCTTGGGGAGGCTGAGGTAGGAGGATCGCTTAAAGCCAGAAGTTTGAGATGAGCCTGGGCAACATAGTTAGACCCCACTTCTACAAAAAGTATTTAAAATATTAGAAGGCATGGGGGTGCACAGCTGTAGTCCCAGCTACTCAGAAGAGGCAGAAGGATTGCTTGAGCTCTGGAAGTCAAGGCTACAATGAGCCATAGTAGTGGCACTGCTTTCCAATCTGGGCAACACAGTGAGACCCCATATCTGCAAAAAAATTTAAAAAATTATTTGGGCATAGTGGCATGCACCTATAGTCCCAGCTACTCAGAAGGCTGAGCCAGGATGATTGCTTGAACCTAGGAAGTTGAGGCTGCAGTAAGCTTTGATTGCATCACTGCACTCCAGCCTGGGTAACACAATGTGCACAGAAGTAAAACTCGATGAATTTCCATCAGAATTCCTGGAACTCCCTCAGGGGCAGATGTGGCATTGAGGAGTCGCCAACCCTGCATTACTACCTAGCTATGATAATTTACTGAGGAGCTTTCTTTCTTTTTTTTTTTTTTTTTTGAGGCGGAGTCTCGCTCTGTCGCCTGGACTGGAGTGCAGTGACCAGATCTCAGCTCACTGCAAGCTCTGCCTCCTGGGTTTACACCATTCTCCTGGCTCAGCCTCCCAAGTAGCTGGGACTACAGGTGCCCGCCACCTTGCCCGGCTAGTTTTTTTTGTATTTTTAGTAGAGACGGGGTTTCACTGTGTTAGCCAGGATGGTCTCGATCTCCTGACCTTGTGATCCACCCGTCTCGGCCTCCCAAAGTGCTGGGATTACAGGCATGAGCCACTGCGTCCGGCCGAGGAGCTCTCATAAGTAAACCCATGGACAAGCTATCATCTCCCTGACCTGGTTTGTGTGAAATTGCTGGTTAGGTTGCTGAGTTGCTTCCAGTTTTTGAAGAGGGGTGGTGTCCCTCAAAGTCATGCATTTGGTGTGACTGGATGAAGTGGCCGTCAATGGTCTTCCAAACACTGGGATCCAGTAGCCCTAGACAATGGCAGGCCTGGCAGCCCGCCCTGGACTGGACTGGCAAATGCTGATGGGATGAGCCCTGCATTTGGCATAACCAGTGGATGAGCCTTCTCAGAGCCTGACTGTTGTTTAGAGCAAACGAGAGTATGGACATTTCAGTCTTTACTGTAACATGAGAATAAGAACACCCATTGTGCATTGCATTTATGAATTAAATGTCCTAAGATCATCAAGTGCTTAGCACAATACTGAATAAGAGGATGCAGTCAATGAGTGTTAGTTTCGCAGTCCTGGGGGTGTTCAACCCTCCCTCTTCATGTCAGGGATGCTGAAATGTGTACATGTGCTAAAAGAGATACGTAGGAATAAGTTCTTAAGTGAAGAAAGTAGAAAAAATGGGAGAGTACTATGCTGAACATGAAGGTTACTGAGTTTCATGAGATGACTTGGTCAATTTTCTACATTTAGGTCTTTAGCTGAAATGTACAAGCAAGTTTAAACCAATTCAATATTTGTATGATGTATACACACACACATATATATGTGTGTGTGTGTGTGTTCTTTTACTGTTAATCTTTTGAAAAAAGTGTTTTGTTGGGGGTGGTTCTTTTTCTTTAAGCTGTGCTTTTAGAAGCTTACTATGTTCTTAAACATGTAAGTGAAATCTTTGTTTCCTAAAAAAAAACCACAACCTTGATTTTGCAGTGGAAATCAATTAAGCAACTGGCTATCCTCAGAAATTCACTTTATAATATTAGAGAAGCTCCAAATTTAGTGGGAAGTAGCACTAAACCAAACATATCAATATCTAGTGTCACTTTGACTTTTCTCTCAAGGCAACTTTGGCAAGACTCAGTATTTTGAAACAACCCATACATGTGAATCCCCATTTGTAGTTTTTTTTAAAACTATCTCATTTTGAGTTAATTAATTTACCCCTTCCAAAGCCTGTCTTCCCTCTCATCAGTTTCTCCAGGTTGTTTTCTTTTATGTTACTTTTCCTTTATACTATAATTTGCCTTATATAAGTCAATTCAACATCACACATCAAACACTCGTTATGTGTTTGTGTACTATGTATTGTCACATCACATAAATTTAGAATCTGCTGGGATCAGAACAACATTTTATTCCTCTCTTTTCTTCCTTCCTCCAATTCCCAAAGTAGAGAATTCAGAAGAGTGGTGCTTGCCAGCAATTTTTGATGAGAGATCAAGCTGTTGGGGAATGTTCTTCTCCTCTTATTTCATTCCATTTGAATCTATGACTGTTGAAGTTTTCCACGTTCTTATACTGACTCAACAAATGTCCCCAGGGGTATTTCCATCTTCTAACCATTAGTTCACTTTCTTTGCTTATTCACTCCCAGTTGCTTGGTGAACTGAGCCAGGATATCAGTGATTAATGACTCAGTACTATTTCAGGAATCCCCAGCATTTTCCATATGCTGACTCACCTGCAGTTTTCTAGGTTCACCTGTTGGGAGCATGGCTGTGGCATAGGACATGTGGCTTTGGATGGCCAGAAGGCTCTGAAAAGTTACATGCAGTTACAAAACTGCAATCCGAACAAAGCCCTTTTGCCTGTTTTTCTTTGGCACTTTTCTTCCCTTGAGCAAGTTCCTTGAGAACAGAGATGGATTTCTCTTAGTCATCTTTGAATTACTAGTGACTACCTTAGTACTTAGGGTTACAATAAAATATCTGTACTCAATAACTACTCATTGAATGATGGAGTAATGTAATCTTCAGGAGTGTCAAAGACAGTGAATTTATGTTTGGTGAACTGTAATGGTTGTAAACATGGAAGAACTATTTTAAGAAGATAAAGACTTAGGCCAATATCCAGGAATGACTTAAATGCCTAAAGTCTTAGGGTTACTTGAAAAGAATGGTATGATGAGAAAACCATAAAAGACCAAAAAAGAGTTGAAGCAGTTGAATGAAACCTGCCAAAGATTTCATTACTGTGCAGCCTTATTGGTGTTGATTCTCTTAAGCTGGTCTTTCCTGCAAAACACATCCCTTGTTTTTGTCTGTCTTTAGCACTAAACCCAACTCTTGTTCACACTAACCCCTTTCTTCAAATATATGACATGAATTACACGAAATAAGTATACTCGATATGTTAGGGATCCCCACAACCATCCTCAGATTCAATGACTCACTAGAAAGACTTACAGGATTCTGCATATGGTCATATTCACAGCTACAGTGAATTATAGTGAAAAGATACCAAAGGAGATCAACAAAGTGAAAAGGTACATGAGTTCAAGTCCAGAGGAAACAAGAAACAAGCTTCTATGAGTCCTGTCTCCCAGTGCAGTCCGTACAGGATATGCTTAATTCCTTCAGTGTCGATTTTTTTTTTTTTTTTTTTTTTTTGAGACGGAGTCTCGCTCTGTCGCCCAAGCTGGAGTGCAGTGGCCGGATCTCAGCTCACTGCAAGCTCCGCCTCCCGGGTTTACGCCATTCTCCTGCCTCAGCCTCCCGAGTAGCTGGGACTACAGGTGCCCGCCACCTCGCCCAGCTAGTTTTTTGTATTTTTTAATAGAGACGGGGTTTCACCGTGTTAGCCAGGATGGTCTCGATCTCCTGACCTCGTGATCCGCCCGCCTCGGCCTCCCAAAGTGCTGGGATTACAGGCTTGAGCCATCGCGCCCGGCCTCAGTGTCGAATTTTAACACATGCTGCCTACCAGGGAAGATTGTTAGAGATTCAGTATCCAGAGTTTTTATTTGGGGCTGCTCACATAGGCACTCTTACCCTAACACACACCAACATTCCAGACTCTCCAAGAAAAGCAGGTGTTCAGCATAAGTCACATTGTGTTTATAAACACTTTAGGTATAGTAAACCAACTTTATCAATTAGTTAAAGCTTATCAATTAATGAAGTCACTTTCTAGTGGTGGAAACACTACTGAAATCCAAATTTTCAGATGTCAACCAGTGACCAACCTTGCAAGTAGGTTTTCGTCAGGCTAGCAGTCTCAAGACTGCTATATTTACTGTACAGTGAAAACCAAGCTCATCATCTTTCCCTATCTTGGAATATTCCACCCTCTCAATGCCAGCTCTGTGCATTGCTGATTTTATCATTCAAACTTGAACACAAACAGTGTCTCCTAAAGAAGCCCTAGCTGGCCATACTATTGAAAGCAGCTCCTAAACCAAGTCTCTCTCTACTATTGTCCAGCCCCCTTTGAATTTTATCTGTGTGTTCCATGTTGTAAGGGATCTTTGTTTTGTTTCTTTCTCTATGCTCTGGACCCAGAAGGGTGTCAGACCCTTACACAGGATTTCAATAAATATTTCTAAAATTAATTGAATGACTTAGCCCTTCCAGTAGTCCTTTTGTTCATTTACATGTTGACTTTTATGTTGTCAGTATACTTGGCATCCTGGAATGTAAGCTCTGCTAAGTGGGACTTCACTTATCTTGTTTTCTGCTGTATCTTTAGCAGCTAGAAGAGCACTGAGCACATAGGAAGTTCTCCATGAATACTTATGGAGGCTGCATAATTTATGAGGAAAAGAGGTTTATTTGGTTTACAGTTCTGCAGGCTGTACAAGAAGCATGACACCAACATCTATTTCTGATAAGAGCTTCAGGAAGCTTCCACTCATTGGGGAAAGTGAAGAGGACCAGACTTGTGCAGGTCACATGGTGAGAGAAGAAGCAAGAGAGAGGGGAGGGAGATGCCAGGGTCTTTTAACAGCTGGCTAGGGGGTGAACTTTTGAGGGAACGAATAGAGTGAGCACTCACTCACTCCTGCAAGGGCAGCACCAAGCCATTCATGAGGGATCCACCCCCATAACCCAAACACTTTCTACTAGGCCCGACATCTAACAATGGGGATCAAATTTCAACATGAAGCTTGGAGAGGACAGATATCCAAATTATGCAAGATAGTTACATACATTCTGATCTGTTTGTGGGAGAGATGGAACTGTATTTCTTCATGATTTCCTTCCAGAAGTATTGATGGAATACAGACTTTGTTTAGTCCATGTACCAAAATAGTCACTGGAGATTCATAGGTGACTGAACAGATTCATTACTGGATTTAAGGTGTCCATAGACGAATAAGGTTAGACGAACTCATGTGAATCATTGTAAAGCAAGTGTAATGGCTGGAGAGATAGATGATAGATTAGATAGAGGTATATAGATATACATAAATATATATATGCATATACATATGTATGTTACACAAAAATGAATGCTTTATAAAGTAAATGCAATAATAGATGTGGATACAAGATTTTATTCATACAGAAGGGAGAGGGCTTAGGCTAGCCTAAGGTGTCATAAGAGGAATCAGAAAGAGATAGTCCCTGAGCTGAATCACATACCCTTCAAGGAGAATTGTGACAAAGTGGGTTTGGAAGGAGCCCTCCAGGCAGGGCACATCAAGAACTTTAGGAGTTCCATATAGACAGCACATGTGAGTCAGGAGGAGTGAGAGTATTTCCTGGGAAAGCGGCCAAAGTTCTTGCTAAGGCACTTGGGCTTTGCTTTGGAGATGATAACAGCCACTGAAGGGTTCATTCAGAGAACCCTTGAATGTTCTGGTTTGATTTGGGACCAGATAATTCTGATGACTCCAGGGAATGGCTTTCAGGACAACAATGTCGATGGTGGAAAGAATGATTAGAGGCTCTTGCACTAATCAAGGCAAGAGGTGACTAGGGGCCTGCAGAAACCAGAGTAGAAATGCATGAGAGGTGGAGAGGAGGTGGAGATAGGAAGAGTCAAGAAATAACTAGGAATAAAGTAAAAAGAAGTTGTAGTGTGACTGGTTAAGGGCAAAGGCACAATGATGCCTGCAAGTTCCATTTCTCTAGATTATATGAGTGACTCGATAGAGAACACATAGGAAGATAGAAATTTGAAGGAAAGATTTTGAGTTCTGTGTAGTACAGAGAAAGTATGAAATACCTGTGAGTTGTATGGTGTGCAATAAACAGCTGGATATGTGCATCTGAAGTGTGCTATGGTGGAGGCCAGCGTGAAAGTTGTCCACAGGGGAATCTATGCCCTATATCAGGCATTGGAAAGCATTGGAGTGGACAACATCACCCAGGAAATAACCAGGTGGAGTAAGAAGACAGCAAGCTGAGGTAGACTTCTGAGCAAAAACATTTCACTGATGAGCAGGAGAAAATGTGTCTGAGAAAGAGCTAGAAAGGGTGAAAGGAGAGTCATGAGAGTGCAAAATCACAAAAGCAAAAAGAGTAAAAGCTTCATGAAAGTAAAGTTTCAAGATCTCTTCAAAATCTGGCTGGAGAAGTCCAAGCTCTTTAGTTTGCCATATGGGACCTTCCGTCTGGCTTGGGGCGTGTCTGTCCAGTCTCTCCTCAAAAGAGTCTAGCACACCAAGAGACATGGAAATTAAAAAATGAACTTTTTATTCGAATCTTCAGTAAAACTATTATTGATTTCCCACTGAGAAAGCTATTATAATTGAGTGCTGCGATGAAAGTCCAATTGCAAAGGACCAAGGAAGAGATGAGAAAAAAGTAAAGTGCATATAGGAAATATGTATTGCTGTTTTGAAGACCTGTAGATAACATGGTGATAGGATTTGGCTCTGCGTCCCCACCCAAATCCTGTCTTGAATTCTAATCCCCAGGTGTCAATGGAAGGAGCTGGCATGAGGTGATTGGATCATGGGGGCAATTTTTCCCATGCTGTTCTCATGATAGTCAGTGAGTTCTCATGAGATCTGACGGTTGAAAAGTGGTATGTCCCCTTTCGCACGCTCTCTCTCTCTCTCTGTCTCTCTCTCTCTCTCTCTCTCTCTCTCTCTCTCTCTCTCTCTCCTGCCACCATGTAAGACATGCCTGCCTTCCTCTTTGTCTTCTGCTATGATTGTAAGTTTCTGGAGGCCTCCCCAGCCATGTGGAACTGTGAGTCAATTAAACCTCTTTTCTTTAGAAATTACCCAATCTCAGGTTAGTTCACCAAAACTAACCACCTGGAAAGTTCAATGCAGGAAGGAATGTTTAAATTGGGAAAACCTGGGTGTATTAGTAGTCCGAAGTACAGGTTCTAGCTGAGATTGGAATATTGGAGAGATGAAGATATGGGAGAGAGTAGGGATGATGAATGAGAAAGACTCAATGAGAAGGAAAGAAATGCAAAGGCATAACTTGCAGACTTCAACAACAAAAAAAGAGATGCCTTATGGACTGAAATGGGAATCATAGATATTCAGGATTTGTACATATATTAAAATAGATACACTTGCAACAAAGTTGTGGAAGACACTGCCTGTTTACTTTAATTTTTTATTAAAGTGGCAAGTTTGTCTGCCAAAATTAACGAGCTTGTATGAGATGGAGTTCTTGAGAAGACTGATGGAGGTTTTTCATAGACATTGAAGGGTATTGGAAAATGAGTCCCTGAATAGGAAGTAGATAAATTTATGGGAGATGTTGGGAACCTAGCTGATACATCAAATAATATATTTTTTCTAACAATGTTCAACCACTTTGGTATAGGAACTAAGAATGTGGCTTGAAGCATTGATCCAATTTTGTAGTTTTGTTGAGGGGGTGTTACAGAATGATGGAGGGCAAGGAAATTGAGGGTCCTCGTTTTTATAATAATAGGATCCAAGGGAGGAAAAGAGGCCAGGAGAGGCTGATTCTGAAAGAACATTAGGTCTCAAGGGACCTGGTAAATCTAAAAACCACATAGTTTTAGGAGTAACAGTAAAACCCAATGAATGAAATTTTTTTTAATCAAAAAGTAGAACATTTGTATTTGAGAATTCAAGGATGGAAAAATTCCAGGATTTAACCTTAAGAGGAAGTGTCTGAAATGGAGCAGAGATGAAGGCCACTGGAGATGGGGAAGTTAAGAGGAAGGACAAAGACAGACATCAGAGGGGTCATCCATCTGAACTCCAAAGTCACTAGAGATTATGGTGGAATTTGGGTGGAGAGAAAACTTTGCCTCAGAGGCCAGATTTTTCAATAGATGTATAGGATTGGCTTGGAAGACAGCAGACAATTGAGACAAGTGGAAAAGACGACATGCAGAGAAATTAACCTCAGTGGAGCAATGATATGTCGAGGGCATAGAGGATAAGGATTTAGAAGCCTGTATGGGAAGTGAGGAGAGTACTTAATCCAACCTCAGGTGCCTAAGACCTAGAAAAGTGATCTGAAGGGGCTTCAGGGAGGAAGTATAACACTCAAAGAGAAAACAAACCACTCAACCAAACTGAAGTCATATTTTACCCCTAAAATCCTTATCATTGGCTTCATTATCAGATGTGTTAACCATCTACGGGTATCTTGCCCTCTCTTTAGCAGGTTTAGTAACTACAACAGACACTTTTGAAAAACAATGCGTATATTTGTATTTAAGCCAGAGTGATCTCGGCAAGCTCACATTTATATTTATGAAATAAATTATGACATTCCATTAAGTAATTTTCTGCCAATTATTTTCAAGAAAGGATTTAAAACTGCTTTTTGGTACATACATGTATTTCATAAAATTTTTCTTGAAGTTAAGAATATCCAGTTGTCATTGTTTTGAGATAAGCTATTTGGGGTGTAGGAAACTTTATTATGGGGAAAAATGCAGATACTGTAAATAGCATAAAGTCTACACTGACAATAGCACATTAATAAAATATTACTATCTGGTTGTCATATAAGATTAATGAGTGATTATTTAGGGTTGAATACATATTAAAACCATTGGGCCACAAGGTAGCCTGTTAAAATAGTGCAGGTGTGAAACTGCAATAGAATCCAGGAGCTGATAAAATATGGAAATATTTAATCTGTCTATCATTTAAAAATTATTATTCAGTATTCATAATTTTAACTTCTCATGTTTCATGCGGAAGTCAGCATTTTGGCAGATCCTGTGTGAGAGAACTAAACACTTTCATAAGCTATCCAGGTGTCTTTCTCAGAATTACTCCTCAAAATATTTTTTAAAGACATTATTCTGGAAAAGCATTGATTATGTAAGAAATGTACTGACTGACAGATATTTTACTCTTGCTAATATTATTTTTGTTGAATGGATGAAGGCTTTTAGGAACTATTTCAGTTTCTCTGAAAACATAGTATCATGTAGTTGTAAGTGGTAATAAAAATAATGACAGAAGCTAAAAACAAGCATGCATTATGTGCTTGGCATAATATCAAGTAGATTTATTTGCTTTATTTTATTTAATTCTCACCCCCCCCAAAAAAAAGATCAAAAAACCTAAAACAAATACTTTTATTCTTTCCATTTTAAGGATGAAGAAATTGAAGCTCAGAGGTAAGTGAGTAGAGGGTCAATTTGATGGCTCGTTGATGTCATCAAAAATCTATGCTCTGTCTCTTGTTCTGCACCGAATCCTCAGGTCACAAGATAGAATTAATTGTTATGGAGGTCACTTGTAGGCACAGCAACAGCTGGCCGGAGAAGAGACACATCCTCCCAGGCAGAGCTTTGTAATTAGAGAAGAAAACCTTTCCGAAGTGCTCGAGATGCCTGCCTTCAGGTCCCAGTCCACAGCCAATACTCATAGCCCAGCTGCATGAGGACTGATGCATCTACTCTCTGATATTTTGGGATGCTGGTAGAGGGGAGCTTTCTGAACAAGGAGACGTATGGAGGGAGAAAAACGTTGAGTGTAGACAACCCACATGACTTGCCACCCTACTAACTCCTTCATGCTTATACAGTTTCATAGAAATCAAAATTTCATGAGTACTTATGTTTCCTGAACCACAATATGTAAGGCAAATAAAGCAAACATTGGCTGCAATTTAAATGAATTATACCCAGACAAACATATTTATTTATTTGACTCTAAATAAGCAATGCTAAAGAATTTTAATTGAGAGATTGATTAAACGAAAAAGTATCCCTAGATAGAACAAAGCCAAATATGTCTCATATTTGTCAAAACTAATTGGCATTAAGATATTTACCTGTCTGGTGAAACTGTGTTTAGACTTGAGCTTCTTTTAATCTAATTTCTATCTTCCTTACCTTCCTGTGGGCCAGAAGTCCCATGGTTGTCTGGTAAAAGTTTAACTGGACAAAGATGACTACATTAGCAATGTTGCTGAGCTCTCCCAAATCAAGTGAATTCAAAGACTCCCCAGTGATGCTGAAAACTCAGCATAGAACGTCTTTAAGTGAACCAGAACTTCATTTGACCTTTCCTAGCTTGAGATCAGCAGCAGCAGCCAGGAGACAATGACTCATTTCTGAATCAACCAGGATAATTTTCACACCTGTCTTTAAAAAGCTTTGCCCCAGGAGTCCAGAGTCCCAGGGAAAAGACAATCTGTCTATTTCTAAAAGCCCTTCAAAGGAAGCAGGGGCCACACTTAGAGCCCAAGGGGCATTTGTTCTATTGAAAGAATGGGGTTACAGCATTGTGCCAGACCCCATGGCTACCATTGTTGGCAAAAATGTATTAACACATCTGAACCCCAAAATCACCTCCGGGTAGTAGACAGGGCTATGCTGAAACCAAACTTTAAAAAGGAAATTTGGGCAGTGCACTGTAGCTCACACCTATAATTACAGCTACCTGGGAGGCTGGGGCACCAGTTGCAGCGAGCTGAGATCGTGCCACTGCACTTCAGTCTGGGTGATGGAATGAGACTGTCTCAAAAAAACAAAATTGCTCCAAATATAATTTGAAACACTAAGTCTTTCTATCTACCTATCTACCCATCTATCACGTATGTTTCCATGAATGTAACTATGTACTATTTGTATATATCTGCACTTTCCTATAATACAGATATATCATGATGGCTGTTTTAGAAAGGGTATTGTGTTTATGAAATATTTTATACCTAAAAATATCTTTTAAAAGTTTAGGGTGTATATGAACACATAGACAGGTTATTTTTTACACCCTCATAATGCCGATTTGTCTTCCAGAAACTGTGAACAGCAATTCGTTTTAAAGTTACTTTGGTATTTGGAGATAAACAGTTTGGTTATTCTTTGTTCCCTATCAAGCATCTGTCAAACTCAAAGATGAAACGAGTGTTTTGTGTGTTTGTGAGCAGTTCTCCTGAAGTCACATGAATTTTTTTTTCTTTTGGTAGCCCTTTCTGTATTAGTAAATATTTAAATGTGTCCCCCACATGGAGCTTTCGACTGTGAAATTAACCTATCCCCAAGGCTTCTTTGAGTAAGACCAGGTGTTTCATACTATTTCCCTTCTACCTACAGCAAGAATCCTCTCCGGAAGAAGAGAGGCAGTGAGATTTTTGACATTTGTGCCGTGAAAAAGTGTCAGGAGGTAGTCTGAAAATGTGCAGAGGCATTCTACCAAAAGCCAGTGAAAATGATCTAATAAGTACTAACTTTTTAAATGTTAATTTGTGTAATACAAGACTCATCTCTCTTTCTTGCTTAAAACAGAAAGCTCCCCCGTTCCCTTCTCGCATTTAAACTACAGCTATCAAAGATTTAACGATTTCACCATTGGACATAGTTCAAACAGTACAGGCAGGAAAGAATGTTCAGCTGTCAGGGAACCAGCCCAGCCAGGGTGCTCCAGACAAATCGCTGTACATCATCAGCTGGTTTTAATTAACAGCAGACTCTGTGCTGGTTTTTCTTCCCCCGACTCTTTCTTTGGTGAGTTTACCCAAAGTGATTTGTAGTGTTCTGTCTTATACGGTATCTACTCCATTGGAAACAGAGGATGTTCGTGAAAATAACTTGGGCCAAAGTTTCAAGCAGATTAGAGTATCTAAAGGATACCTTGAGATTTTTATCTTGGCCCTCGAAGAAGAATGAGTTAAGTGTATTTATTTTCCCTTCTAAAGGGCTGAGTCTTTTGCAAAGTAGGGTTACATGGTTATTATTATGCTAGATTGTTATTAATGCTGATCTAATATTAAGGATATTTTATCTTGTAGTTAATGAAAAAAATACTTTATGCTGTAAACAGCTACAGTCAATAGAGATTTTTAGAGCTTTGTTTAATGAAAGCTTCCCGTAGTGAGTAAAGACATTTCTCAGCAAGACTTCCCTCAACGAGTAAATGCTTCTGTAGTCATCAAACAATAAAAATATAATTATTGAAAGGCACCTTAGAGATCTGCAGTCTGACCCTTTGATTATGTAGATGAGAAGATATTGCTCTTCTGAAGAATGAATGAATGAAACTAAATACCCAGGCTTAGAGTTTTCCCTGAGGCCATGGGGCTTGGCACTCAGAGTGTGGCAGGCTGCATGCATATGACTGACTCCTTGGAAAAAGGGGGCTCAAAATGTTTTAAAAACATTTAACATATTAATACAAAAGATTATGTTAAATACTAACGTTTCTCTTTTACATGAAAACTGACAAGCATAACACTCCATTTGATTCATTGGCCATAGTGACCAATTAGCTGATTGGTAAAAGCAGAATTAGAACCCAGTATCCCCCAGTTGCCTTGAATAACATCAGTCTTTTAATTTACTGTACTTCATTCAGAAGTTAAATATTGTTGATCACACAGTGGCTATTTTCCTCCATAGGCCTAGTAGAGTGGCCATGATCATGGACTCAAGCCAGTCTCCCTGGGTCCCAGTCTTCCGCCTATCATTTACTCACTGGGGAAACTCAAATGAGTCATCTAGCTTTCTCTGCCTTGCTTTCCTATCTGAAAAGTGGGGGTAAAACTATTACCTCTTTTCTGAAGTTGTTGTGAGTATTAACAGTTAACATGTGTAAAGCTTAGCACTGTGCCTGGTACACAGTTCTGTAGACACGCTGGCTTAGTAATACAGATCTTCACCCTCCGTGATCCGACTTCCAACAACGTAACATCAAAAACTCAAGGCATCCTCTGTGGGCCTTTATTACTCTGTACATTATCTTGGATCCAACACTTTTTTGCTGTGGTTTTGATGTCTTTTGAGAAAGAGGAGGCTTGTAAATAGTGTTTTGATTTCAGTAAAACTTAGTGGTATTTTTAGATGAAATCGTCAAGAGCAATGACATGCATATTACAAAGTGTCACTTGATAACACCTTCAGGAGTACAACGGGGGCTGAATAGATCATTGCCTTGCTACACAGAGACATCTGATATGTCCTCACGTGAGTCTGACTCCACACTGAGCTTACTCAAGAGCACCAATTTATGAAGTTATGGAGAGACAAACCCAAACTCACCGTCTAGTTTTAGTAAATCCCCACTGTGTCAGAATAGTTGTAAATGGCATATTCTGGTTAATCATGTAATTGGCAGAGGGGTTACACATCTATCATACCCAGTGGTAATTTGATGAATTACCAGAGTTTGGCAAATGGTGACTTGGGGAACAAATCTCGCCCATATCTTGTTTTTTGTATGGTATCATGGAATAAGCATAGTTTTTCCTTTATGAAAGCATTATAGGGCCTGGCACACTGGCTCACGCCTGTAATTTCAGCACTTTGGGGGGCCGAGGCAGGCGGATTAACTGAGGTCAGGAGTTCGGGACCAGCCTGGCCAACATGGTGAAACCCTGTCTCTTCTAAATATAAAAATTAGCCTGACGCGGTAGCAGTACCTGTAATCCCAACTACACAAGAGGCTGAGACAGGAGAATCGCTTGAACCTGGGAGTTGCAGGTTGCAGTGAGTTGAGGGCGTGCCTTTGCACTCCAGCCTGGGAGACAGAGTAAGACTCCATCTCAAAAAAAAAAAAAAAAAAGCATTGTAAAAATAACGAAGAATATGAAACAGAGCTGCTTTTAGTCACAAAATTTAAAAGATTCACTATTTGGTCCTTTATAGAAGAAAATACGTTGACCTCTGAGTTAGGGTTTAACAAAATGAATCTAACATAAAAGCCATGTGGAACATAATCTTTTGTGATTCCAAAGGCACTTTTAACTCTTACAATATCCCAGGTTCAAGATTACAAACATCAATTAGGATTGGACTACACAATGGTTAAAAGTAGGAATTTCTGAAATCAGACTGCCTTGGATCAAATCTAGACTGTACCACTTATTAAGTGTGTGATCTTTATCAAGTTACTTAATCTTCCTAAGCCTTGGTTCCCTCACCTGTAAAAAATGAGCATTATAAAAGCCACCTCATCCGGCTGATGTGAGGATCAAAGGAGATAATGCATACAAAGCACTTTGCACATGGAAAGTGTTGATTAAATGTTAGTTGCTGTCATACTTCCCAGAAAATTAGTCTGGTTTCTTTGAACTTCCTGGTTATTTACACATTGTGTGATTCCAAGTAGACAACACTGTCATCCTGGCCAGAATGACCTATCCAGTTTCCTGATTCTAAGTGGGATATCTAATTGATGATATGTGCATTACAATGCATCAGATTTAGAGGTTCTGCATGTGGCTTTCACCAGTAGCTGGAGCATGAAAAGACTGAGGGAGGAGGTTAATTCCTGATGTATTCTACACTCACATTTACTTGGCCCTGCCATTCACCCATTTTGGTGCTGGTAGCCACATGTGAAGTGTGCACAATTCTGCACCTTCTAGCATCCTTAGAGCCTTTGGTGGCTTCAAAATGGCTGTCTTGCCCCTAAGCGTTGGCCTGCAGTCACAAAGGCAGGATGGGTCTAAGTTCACATTGACAGCAACTCCTGGCTAACACTCTCAGCCAAAGGTTGCTCCTTTAATTCAGATAAAGGATGGAAGAGGCAATGTACAACACATAAGATGAGTGGAAAATGAAACTTCATTTTTATAAGCCTCTCAGATTTGGGAGCATTTGTGATATATTACTATAACATCACCCTGCAAAGTCTGATTCTTGCAATAACCTAACAGGAAAGGTCTACTCCTATGGGACTTTCTAGTAAAACCAGGTTACTCAAATAAGGAGCATCACCTGTCCCCATTTCTAAATACAAAATTTGAAAAAGGGAGATCTTTGAGATTTGTGATTTGAAGGCACGAAGTCAATTAAGAAAAGGTAAATGGCAGGCTGTACATTGTACTGGGAAGTATTTCATCCATGTCCGAATGTTCTTACCTGCTTATATCTGTTTTTATGGGTCAAAAAAGTTTCAGTTTTCCTTTAGGCTTACATGACAAGTGTTTCCTTTTAACACTTTGATTAAAAATATATATAGAAATTTTCAGCGGTAAGTAATAGCCTACCAACAAAACAAAGCCCAGGACCAGACGGATTCATAGCCAAATTCTACCAGAGGTACAAAAAGAAGCTGGTACCATTCCTTCTGAAACTATTCCAAACAATAGAAAAACAGGGACTCCTCCCTAACTCATTTTATGAGGCCAGGATCATCCTGATTCCAAAACCTGGCAGAGACACAACAACAACAAAAAATTTCAGGCCAATATCCCTGATGAATATCGATGCAGAAATCCTCAATAAAATACTGGCAAACCAAATCCAGCAGCACATCAAAAAGCTCATCCACCATGATCAAGTTGGCTTCATCCCTGGGATGCGATGCTGGTTCAACATATGCAAATCAATAAACATAATCCATCACATAAACAGAACCAATGACAAAAAACTCATAATCAATAGATGCACAAAAGGCCTTCGATAAAATTCAACACCCCTTCATGCCAGAAACTCTCAACAAACTAGGTACTGATGGAACGTATCTCAAAATAACAAGAGCTGTTTATGACAAACCCACAGCTAATATCATACTGAATGGGCAAAAGCTGGAAGCATTCCCTTAGAAACCAGCACAAGATAAGGATGCCCTCTCTCACCACTCCTATTCAACATAGTATTGGAATTTCTGGCCAGGGCAATCAGGTAAGAGAAAGAAATAAAGGGTATTCAAACAGGAAGAGAGGAAGGCAAATTGTCCCTGTTTGCAGATGACATGATTGTATATTTAGAAAAGTCCATCGTCTCAGCCCCAAATCTCTTTAAGCTGATAAGCAACTTCAGCAAAGTCTCAGCATACAAAATCAATGTGAAACAATCACAAGCATTCCTGTACACCAATAATAGTCAAACAGAGAGCCAAATCATGAATGAACTCACATTCAGAATTGCTACAAAGAGAATAAAATACCTAGGAATACAACTTACAAGGGATGTGAAGGACCTCTTCAAGGGGAACCACAAACCACTGCTCAAGGAAATAAGAGAGGACACAAACAAATGGAAAAACATTCCATGCTCATGGATAGGAAGAATGAATATCGTGAAAATGGCCATACTACCCAAAGTAATTTATAGATTTAATGCTATCCCCATCAAGCTACCATTGAAATTCTTCTCAGATTTAGAAAACAACTACTTTAAATTTCATATGGAACCAAAAAAGAGCCCATATAGCCAAGACAATCCTAAGCAAAAAGAACAAAGCTGGAGGTATCATGCCACGTGACTTCAAACTATACTACAAGGCTACAGTAACCAAAAGAGCATGGTACTGGTACCAAAACAGATATATAGACCCAGATATATAGAACAGAACAGAGGCCTCAGAAATAACCCCACATCTACAACCATCTGATCTTTGACAAACCTGACAAAAACAAGCAATGGGGAAAGGATTTCCTATTTAATAAATGGTGTTGGGAAAACCAGCTAGCCATATGCAGAAAATTGAAACTGGACTCCTTCCTTACACCTTATAAAAAAAATTAACTCAAGATAGGTTAAAAGCTTAAATGTAAGACATAAAACCATAAAAACCCTAGAAGAAAACCTAGGCAATACCATTCAGGACATAGGCATGAGCAAAAGCTTCATGACTAAAACACGAAAAACAATGGCAACAAAAGCCAAAATTGACGAATAGGATCTAATTAAACTAAAGAGCTTCTGCCCAGTAAAAGAAACTATCATCAGAGTAACTGTGGCCAGTTCTCTGATTCTCCCACTTCAGCAACCTCTTCCATTGTCTTCTTAGGACCCAACAATGGCGACTTTCCATCCCAACAGGAATTGTGGTATTTTTCTCCTTTTCAACTGTGAGCCAGCCCAACAGGCTAGGCCAGCAGTGAAGCCCCGTTTTTATTTTGGGTCTCCTGTAGCCTCCACCAGGAACTTTACATCTCATTTAATATTTCTCATAATGACTCTAAAACTAAGTGCTATAATTATTGTTGTTTTGAACAGATAAAGAAACTAAGGCTCAGAGAGGTTTAGCATTTGTCCAAAGGTCACACACCCAGGCTACAGAAAAACTGTATTATTCCAAAGCCATCATGTTACATTGCATCTTTCTCCAGCTTCTTCTGGGTTAATCATTTTCTTCAGTGTTTTTCTTTACATTATTTTGATCCATGTGAAATCTTCTGTCTGTTTGAATGAATCACATCCCTTCCCTGTCTTCCAAAGCATCTCTGATAAATCTTGCCCCCATCCATGCATCCATTATTTCATGAACCAGTGTTTCCTAATCATCTCCTTTGCACAAGGTACTCACTACATAGCCTTCTATTATGCAAGTCAGACATTGACATAAAAATAGAGTCATCTTGTTGACACTCACTCCAAAAAGAGAGTCAAGATATGAACCTTGGGGTAATGTTGGTCAAAGTATGTGGACTTTCAGTTATAGGATGAATAAGTTCTGGATGATCTAATGTACAGCTTGGCAACCATTGTTAATAATAATTTATTGAATACTTGAAATTTACTGAGAGAGTAGATCTTAATTATTCTCACTATACACACACACAAAGGTAATTAGAGGTGATAAATATGTTAATTAGCTTGATTATGATAATCATTTCACAATGTTACATGGATTAAACCATCACATTGTATACCTTAAATACCTACTTTTTTGGCCAATTATATGTCAATAAAGCTGGAAGAAAAATGATACAATATTAAATTATAGAAAAAGATGTGGACCTTTCAAACTGTGTACTTTATACAAAAGATAAGAGCTAAAGGGCTCCGATTTTAACAAGTTCTTAAGCAGCTGCGAGTATGAATCTGTAATTGTCTTTAACCATGTGACAGGATTCCCAGTAGTTGCCCATAGCCCATAAATGAGTCACATCTCTTGACCTCTGTGAAGTTAGTGGTTTAGAGGTGGGGGGATAGCAGGTGGATATGCTGGGGGTAGGGACTGAATCAGTCTTCAGCCCTAAAATGTTTTTTTCAGAAATGTCCTCTTCAACATCATGCACTTCTTATAATCTTGCAACCTTCATGTTGTTTCCTACGTAAATACCTGTTTATCTCCCTAGGGACCAGCTTTTATGACCAGGTTTAGTTTGAGGGGAATTGGATTACTTGTGTCATGGACTGCATTTCTAAAAGAAATATTTTGATAATTTTAGAGACTAATGGCATTTATGTTGAAATATTTTCAACTCTATGAGAAGCTCTAGGATTTCTCTTATCAGTTTCTTTTAGTTTATTTTCCAACATTTTTAAATGAAAAATTTCAAACATAAAAATGAAAAGAATTGTACAGAAAATACCCACATCCACCACCTAGAATCTACAATAAGTAGTTTGTTATATGCTTTATTATTATCTAACTGTTCTCTATCTCTATCCATCCATCAGCCCATTTTATTTGTGTTGTATTTTGAAGCAAGTTGCAGGCATGAGTACACGTCATCTGTAAACAGTTCTACGTGCATATCGTTAGCAAGAGTTCAATATTTCTTTGTGTATATTTTTAGGAAAAAAAATTGCCTGGAGTGAAATGCAAAAGTTTTTACAGGCATCATTCTAAACTTTTGACAAATGCATACATATGTACAATGCAACCCTTATCAGAATATAGAACAAGTCCATAACTCCAGGTAGTTCTCTCATGCTCCTTCCCAGTCAATTCCCACCCACTTGAAGGTAACCATTTATTCCTTTATTTTTAATTATTCATGAAAGGCTCTTTTCCAAATGAAGATTAATTCAGGGTTTACATATATTCTACTGTTGGAATTTGGAGACAAATCATCTATTACTACCCAGAGTATAGAATCTCAAATAGGAGTCTCACACTTGCCCCTTGTCACAGTTGACTCCGTTTGTCCTTTCTCTGAGTGTTTCCTCCATGATGGGCCAATGGTTAATTTGTCTTTTTTGTGATGTCCAAAGCTGCTTGAACAGATTTCAGGGAAGTTAAGACCAGCACTCTGTGCTTCCCCTGTTTGACCTTCACAGCTTCCGTTTTGCATTTGGTGTTCCGCCATTTGGCTTTGGACATGGTCTCATTCTTGGGTACTGCAGTGTACCGGGTGCAGAGACCACTTATAACAGGCAGACACTGGAGATTTTTCTGCACTCACTCACTGGGGTTTCTTGGCATCATCTGGCATTGCCCATTTGACATGGGGTACTGTAGAGTGATAGGAGCACCTGCTGAAGCTATACTGCACAATGCTCAATTCAGGTCCAAATGTTATTCATATGACACAGGCTTCTGACTAAGCTAATTTTCTGTATGTGTCACAGGATGTCATGCAATGGATTTTCCAACATGAGCTGGTCATTCCATTGTAATGAGAGGGTTTTTGTTGGATTTTCTACTTCAGGAATGTGCCAAAGAGAAGTTGTAAGGGTTAAAAAATAAATACATAAAAATAAAAATAAAAAACTATCTGTTGGAGAGTGCTCCCAGCTCAGTGGAGAACAAAGGTGACTGAGAAGCTTCAAACTTGGGCACAAGGTATGTATTTGCCATTGAAATGTCCTTGGGCAAAAGTATGAGAAGTGGGGTAGGGCATTCATAACCTATGACTTGCTTCAAAACAAGCCTCAGGAGTTTTATCCGCAGATATAGAGGAACTCTTTGAAAAAAGTAAAAAACACAACACAAAGCAAGGTATTCTCAGGCTCCTATGGAGGCACATTTTCCACAATGGTGGCTCACACACAAAATAATCTCATCCTGTAGTTCCCACCTATAGACTGACAGGTCTCTTGGTTCTTGTTGGATCTTCTTGTTGGATAGGCTCTAGGTTCTTGTTGGCTATTCCAGAGTATAGGCCAATAATGGTAAAAGACGTTTACTAATATTTCTTGGTTCTTATCACAGTTGTGTGACTCCTAGTAGAAAACATGTGCAGCCAACATATTGTGGAAATTGGGGAGAATTTAACTAAAGTAAATATTTACATATGTGTAAGCTTGGGAAACTACTAATAAGGAATTATGAAGCAGCCAGCCCAGGAGCGAGCAATCTCTAGGCCTGAGAACGCGACGGGGAAACAGTGGGTCCTCCAAGTCTCTAGAGAGGTAGAACTGCAGAGGAGGGAGTCAACTAAGAGCTCTCCACACATCTTCCCACACAACCCAATCCCTAGGGAACTACAGCCAGGCAGGAGGGAGGGAAATTCTTGTTTGAGTTAACAATGCTAATGGGACACCCAAGAAGACGCTTTTCAGGTAATTGGAACAAAGGTCCAGAGCTCTTTGCAAGAGTTGGAGATCAGAGTTTGAGAGGCATCATATGTAAGGGGAGCGACTGTTGAAGTCATTGGAACGGATGACATTGTCCAGGGAGATGGTAAAGACAAGAGAACAGAGGCCAGAAATGTGGACAGGCAGGAAAAGGGTGGGCAGTGTGAGGGAGCTGAGGCCTCAGAAAAGAAGTGCTCCAGAATTTAAGATGTCAAAGGAGAGGCTTCATTAAGGAAAGAAGAGGGAAAGAAATAAACATCTCCTGAGCTGTTCGCTTTCACAGACTTGGAGCTGAGACAGCTCATTTAATCTTATTAACATTCATATGAATGGAGTTGATATTCACATTTTGCAGAAATTAATAAAAACAATTTAGTTGAGATAATTTTTGCAAAAAATACATACACCATATTTCTAGTACTGGTAAAGATGAAAGCCAAATTCCACTCTTACTAATTATTTTTTCTTCTCCAGGAGTTAAGGGACAAAGAGGGTGGAGTGAAAGTGATCGGGGGTGATGAAGAGAGAGGTGCATGGACAGGAGGTTGTGGTCTGAGAGTTGACTTTCAGAGTATATATAAGCTCCGGGAGGACAGTGGCTCCAGAAGATCACATTGCACTTTGCAAGTGCTTGCCTGTACAAGAGATGTCTGTGGTAGATGAAATAATATCCTCCATTTCCCCACGATGTCCACACCCTAATCCCTGGAACCTGTGAAAATGTTACCTGACACAGCAAAAGAGACCTTGCAAATGTGATTAAGGTAAAGGTCTTGAGATGAGGGATAATCCTGGATGGGCCTCATCTCATCACAAGGGTCCTTACAAAAGCAAAGCAGGAGGGTCTGAGGCACAGAAGTTGTCCCAATGGAAGCAGAGATGGAAATGAGTGTGGCCCTGAACCAAGGAGTGAGAACAGCAGCCTCCAGAAGCTGGAAAAGGCGAGGAAATTGTTTCTCCGCCAGAGCCTCTGGAAGACATGGTCTGCTGATACCTTGATTCTAGACCTAGAAGATCCATTTGGGGAGCTCCAACTTGGTAAGATCATAAATCTGTGATGTTTCAAGCCACCCAGTTTGTGGGAATTGGTTACAGCAGTGATAGGGTTTGGCTGTGTCCTCACACAAATCTCATCTTGAATTGTAGCTCCCATAATTCCTATGTGTTGTGGGAGGGATCCAGTGGGAGACCACTGAATCATGAGCGTAGTTTTCCCCTACTGTTCTCCTAGTGGTGAAAAAGTCTCATGTGATCTGATGGTTTTATAGGGGGAAACCCCTTTCACTTGGTCCTCGATTCTCTCTTGTCTGCTTCCGTGTAAGATGTGCCTTTCACCTTCTGCCATGGTTGTGAGGCCTCCCAAGCCACATGCAACTATGAGTACATTAAGGCTCTTTTTCTTTACAAATTATCCAGTCTCAGCTATGCCTTTATGAGCAGTGTGAAAACAGACGAATACAAGCAGCAATGGAAGGCTAGCACAACATGCCCTAAAGGCCATCTGCAAACAGTCTGTTCATTTGGACAGCCACTGTGTCTTCCTGTCAGTACCCCCAATTCCCCCCCAACATGTCCCACTGCCACCACCAGAAGAAAACTTACTCTTCCCTGTGAGAACTTGTTCCCTCTTATGCTGTGTACCCAAGCTCCAGCACAACCTCTGTATCTTTTGTTCTTGATGAATCCCTGTTTACTCCTACCTCCTTGTGTGATGAGTGCTTCCTGCTGAACAAAGAGGAGGAAATCTTACCTTGGGGGTGTGCCCCAGATGCCCCAGTGGGAGCTTTGTTTCTGAGTCCCCATAGTATCCTGGACCCAGGGGTGATGTTCTATAGTGCCACTCATGGTTTAGTTTGATGCTGGGTAGAGAGGGCTGGCACAAGGATATTGAGTAGCAGATAACTAGAATAGTCACCCAATTTTGAGACACAACTTATGTCTAAGTATCTGTAAACCAAAACGTTATTTCATGTTTTCATAGTCACCATGACTGCATGCTAACTACAGAGCAACTGTACCTTCCAACTGAAGTAAGAGATAAATCATACATATTAAATAGGGCATGCTAGAAAACTCCCAACAGTCAATCAGAGCAAGCAGAGCTGGGCATTCCACCAGGGGAATATGATCTATAAAGATGATGGGCCTGAGCAGCAGAGTCTCACCTAACTCCTCAATGCAAGCCAAGGGGAAAGAAGGGCTGAGGCTTGCCAAAAACGTTCCCAGAGCGACAGTTCTCAACTGATGGTGCCAAACGTGTTGCACAGTCTTAATTACCAATAGAAGTCCAAGAACCAAACTTTGAGAATAGTTTACTGAAACGAAAAGTTCATAAGGCAGAATCAAGAGTAATAACTTTTCCAAACCTTTGCATAGTAGTATCTTTTCCAAATATTTGCACTCTAGCAGGCTTTCCTCAATAAATGGATATGTTTGTTTCCAAGGGCTCTTATAACAAACTTACACAAACTTGATGGCTTAACCAACAGAAATGTATTCTGTCATAGTTCTGGAGACTAGAAGTTCAAAATCAAGGTGTCAGTAGCACCATACTCTCTCTGAAACCTCTAAGAATGAATGCTTCTCTGCATCTTCCAGCTGCTGGTAGCTCCTGGCATTTCTTGGCTTGTGGGTGCCTTACTTCCATCTCTGCCTCCATCTTCCCATGGCCATCCTTCCTGTGTGTCTTGGCTTGATCCTCCCTTTGTGCGCGTCTGTCTGTGCATCTCTTCTCTTGGATTAGGACCCACCTTAATGACCTCATTTTAACAACTCAATGACATCTGCAAAAGACCCTTGAGTTAGTATTCTCAGGTTGTCATAACCAGATACCGTAGACTTGGTGGTTTAAACAACAGAAATGTATTTCTCAAGTTCTGGAGGCTGAAAGTTCCAGATCAAGGTACACACATTCAGTTCTCAGTGAGGTCTCTCTTCCTGGCTTGTAGATATCTGCCTTCTTTCTGTGTCCTTTTATACTAGTAGAGGGAAAACGCTCTCTCTCTTCCTTTTTTAATAAGCCACAGTCCTGTTGGTTTAGGGCCCCACCCTCCTGACCTCATTGAACCTGAATTACCTCCTAAAGATCTCTGTCTCTAGGTATATTCACACTGCGGGCTAGGGTTTCAAAATATGAATTTGAGAGGGACACAATTTAGTCCATAGAAATGCCATTTGCGAATAAAATCACATTTATAGATACCAGAGGTTTGGACTTCAACATATCTTTTTTGGGGACACAATTCAACCCTCAACAAAAGGTCATGAGTGTAGGGGTTCCAGTAAGTGTGTCTGGAATTGGCATCGCCCCCTGGAGGGTGACTCCAGAGAACCCACTTCCCAGGGATGCCCTGGTGACAACCCTACTGAGAACAGAGACTCTCCTGCCAGCCCCCTCGGGAGTCCTGAATCCCAGAGCACAAAGGCAGCTGTGGCTGGGATGAGCTTGGGAAGGGGGGCACTCTCCCTGCCTACACTTCCCACACAGGCCCAGGAAGGACCCCCAGAAGCCCAAGGCTGCAGCAGCTCATCACTTTAGCAGGGGGAAGCAAACCCTCCCACATGGGCCCAAGCTGCTGCCTCTGGCCTGTGGCACTGGGGGCTTTCGCACTTCTTTCTTCTACTGCACAGATACCTTCCACATTTTGAGCACAAAGGGGGCCCAAGTCATTTCCTTCTATTTTACGACACTGATTGGTTGCATATGCCCATTCTGTGTGGATTTATACTGTCTGAGGCATTTGATACACCCGAAGCCCATCCTAGTGAAAGGGCAGAGACCTGAAAGTCAGACACAAGCAGAACCACATTAGCTCCGGGAAGCTAGAATGCCTCCCTGCTCCCTGGGCAGGAAATAGCCTCAACTACAAACCCCACCTCTCACTGAGGGGTGTGCCTGTGGAATGATTGGGAGTCTGGAATATCTGCTTTTCAGTATTGGTATTTACATGAGTCTGGACAAGTTGGTTAAGCTCCCCAAGCCTAGCTTTCTCATCTGTAGAATGAAGCTGATATTGTGTCTGTGGTGAGCAGGTCTATGCAAACCTACCCCAAAAGTCCAAGGAAGCTGAAACGTGAAGAAAGAGGCTGACAAATCCAGTTTCTTAGAAAGAAAAACTTAATACGGACTTAGGAACAGAAGCCATATCTGTATTTCGGGCAGTGGCAAGATGAGATGGTCGATCCCTGTGCTGTTACTTCCCAGACCAGGGGGTTGAAGACCACAGGGAAAGGGGGATTCTGAAGGGATGTATAGGACAACGGAAGTATGATAACACCAAGGTTGCTTAATCTAGGGGCAGGATTTACGGTAAGTACCTGCTCTTACCTAAGAAATAATAGACAAACAGGAAATCTTAAAGGCCTTCCCAGAACTGGTGTTAATCAGAAGCCAATACGGTAGATTAGCTTCCAAGATGGAGTTGCTTCAGCCTCCATATACCAGCACCTACCACAAAAGATGGTTGTAAAGACCAAGTGAGATGATGATTTTGCGTATTATGCTTGGTACTGGTTAGTGATTAATTGTCCCCAAAATTAATAGTAATGCTTGCCATTTTTCTACACACATGCCCAGCAATATGTGTGCATCCAATGAAGACTTTTATTGAACACCCAGGGAAGAAGAGAAGGAAGGAAGGGCTGCAAGATCCCCTTATCCACTGTGTTTGAAGCTACCTGTGCAGTTCCCACCAGCTCTCCCACCCACTAGGTTGAGCTGGGGTGGACTGAAGGAAACGTCAGATCTCTGGGGCATGTCAAGCTCCACCGCCACCCAGGAAGCCCCATCCTGAGCTGATTTAGGGAGTGTCTTTAATGTGGCCTCCAGGATCTCTCAACCCTTTACAAAGTAGATTTATGCATGTCTCTCATGACTCTTTTAACTCCAAGCTTGAGTTTTATTTGTTTCCCTGGTCTTGCCAACTTAGTCAGCCTTGTGATGGGGAAGGAAGCTTCTACTGAAGTGAGCTGTCACCCGTGTAAAAGGAGTCTGCTATGATTTGCATATGTGACGCAGCTGGTCCCAAAGCCAGGATTAATAAAATACAGAGCAGAACACTCACCTAGGACTTAATTATACAACGGGGATAAATGTTACCTACACACCATTTTGTTCTTAGAAGTATTCCTGTCACTTATAATTTGGAAGAAAGCTTGTAAATTGAAGAAAGGTAGGTAACTGTTTGCTTTTGATAGGTGAAGAAACTGAGGTTCATGGAGTTTTAATGACACTGAAGTCAAGAAAATGGGAGTTTAAATACTACCTCTACCTGTCTACTCATTCTATGATTTAGACAGGCTTATTATTTTCTCTGAACTTGCCTTTGTTGGGATAACAATATATATTTTTCAAGGTCATTGAACAGAAGAATTGGGTGGCATATACAAACCACTTAATTTACGGCTTGGTATATAGTAGGTGATCTTACCTAAAGCAATGAAAAGTGATGCAAGTCTACAGGACAAGCATTCAGTAAAGGTCCCTGTACTTCATAACCCCAGGACCTAGACAGGGATCAGCAATTTTTTTTCTGCCAAGGCCCGGATAGTAAATAGTTTGACATCACAGGTCATATAGACTCTGTCATAATTATTCAATTCTGCTGTTGTAGCAGGAAAGCAGCCACAGACAAATACATAATGAGTATGACTGTGTTCCAATAAAACTTTATTTATAAAAACAGACAGTGGGCCTGATTTGGCCCCTGGCTCATACTCTGATGACCCCA
Source organism: Piliocolobus tephrosceles (assembly GCF_002776525.5). NCBI lineage: Eukaryota > Metazoa > Chordata > Mammalia > Primates > Cercopithecidae > Piliocolobus > Piliocolobus tephrosceles. The sequence continues at coordinate 43,946,217 of NC_045452.1, forward strand.
GGTGTATATAAAACTATGTTTAAAAGCTTGAGATAATACAAATGACAGTATCTATTAGATAAACCCTATTTATCTTTTCATATTTTAGTTTCAACTCTCTCCTGTCGGAGAATTTTTTTCTTTCTGACGATACTGGGCAGACTGAAGGCTTCTGAGACCTCTGCCATTCGAAGACATGACATGACAGCTACCTCCCCACTGTGGGAGAAGACAGGCCCATTTCATTTCCTAGTGGTCTGTGAGCTCCCAGAAGTCAGTGACTGTGTCTTTTGATCTTTCTCAAATGTGTATATGGTGAACAGCAAAACTTCCTCATCTCCCCAGAGGACAGAAAAATCGTCAAAGGGCTTAAGCAGTAGTTGGGGGAATTTAGACTCACTGGTGATTCTCAACGACGGGTGACTTTTCCCCCAGGAGGGCATTTGGCAATGACTGGATGTATTTTGAGGCTTCACAACTGGGGGGGGTGGTATATAGGCATTTATTGTGTAGAGACCAGAGATGCTGTTAAACATCCTACAATGCACAGGACAGCCCCCCACAAGAGAATTATCCAGCCCCAAATGTCAATTGTGCTGACATTAAGAACCCTGGACTAGTGAAAATGAAGCATTGTATAGGCTAAGAGCACCAATCACTGCATTTTGCAGTTTGTACAATGTGACTTACCCTATCCTTTCAAAGGAGTGTCAGGAGAATCAAATGAGACAAGTAAGTAAAGAGACTCCACATAAGTCATTAAGTATTGTGCAAAAGCAAAGTGTTTACTGTGACTTAACCAATCCTGGAGTGCCCATGCCATGTAGGCTAACTCTGAACATTCTTCAGTTCATCCCGCCTAAATCTCCCCTTCAGTTTAAGCCTTTTTCCCATCACGCTCTTCTCAGCAGGAATGGGAGTGCCTCTGGCCGCCTTTCAAATGCGGGGGAACTGTGAACCACACCTCAGTCTGCTTCTCTGCAGGCAAAATTATCAAATTCCTTTTTCCTTTTTCCCAAGGTCCTATTTTTGAAGACTTTAATTACTTTAGTTTTGACAAAGACTGTCCTGTGGACTTGCTCCTAGCTTGCCACATACCTCCCATGATATTCAGTCTTAGCCTAAAAAAGCTTCCAATTAATCTTCCACTTGGACAGAATTACCCATTGGTTTTCGTGAGCCACGGTGGCTTTTATCTCATGTTCTTACGTGCATGTAATATAGGTGATCGTCTGTCTTTCTGCTGAAAGAGTTGGGCCCACTTTTCTCTTCAATGTGAGCGAGCAAAGTGAAATATTACAGTGGTGGTTGGTTGCCGGCAGCCATGTTGATGGCCTCTTGCATTTCCTGGCTGGGGGATTCTCTGACCACAGACACACACCCAGGTATAGAACAGACTGGAAGTGCCAGTAAACTCCCAGAATGGCCTTGTGACCTGCCATCAATGAGAGGCAGCAGTTGCAAATAAATACCCCAGTTTCTTCACCCCTGGTTAGGACCACTTCGAGCTGGGTTCACCAAAAATTTTCAGAGGCCTGAGTCCTATTTACCTATTACCTATTTACCTAAATGGAAACTACTAATCAAGGTGTCTCTTTGTAGCTTTCCACCCTCTACTTTCTCAGTTCCCTGCTCCTTCAAAGTGCTTCCTGGCATGACCTCCCAAATAAAATACTTGGCCCAAATATTTTTCTTAGGGTCTGCTTTTGGAGGAACTCAAATTAAGTCACTCAACAATGGGCATGTGAATGCCTAGAGGTGAGATCTGAGAGGCACTATCATCCCTGCAGCTTAAAAGCAAGTGAAAGGGGGAGGAATTAGGTAAGGAGCCACACACCATCAGAGGCAAGGTTAGGACAACCGATAGACTCAAGGGGTTCTGGCCAGGATCATCTCTGAGTGTGAATGGTCCAAGCGGCTGCCCATTCAGGCAGCAGTCAGCCCTACACTCATTCATGAACTCAGACACCGGTAACACTGGGTTAGAGAAGGTCAGGGCCACAGAAGGGAGAGGACATTCCCTGAACTCAAGGAGCTCATCTTCTTATAGGAAGAGACCAAGGTGTAAAAAATCTGATTTAAGTGCCATGAAACAAATGCTTAGTGGGGACCCTAGGGAACCAGATTCTGCCTAAGGAGTGTGGGGGCAGGGAGTGGAGCAAGATGGATGAAGGATTTGGAGGAGCTGGGTCGGTGTGGAGGGTGTGATGATGGAACAGAGAGGTTGCATACCCCTGACCCTGAGAGGGGCATGTGCAAAGGCCCTCAGGTAAGGAAAGGTTATAGAAGCTGTGAGGTGTTCACTCTGCCTGGAGCCCTGGGAGAGGGGCTGGGGTCCCCTTCTGAAGAGCCTTGGACGTGGTGCTAAGGAATTTGTATCTCTCACCTGTAGGGAATAGCCAGGGCCGGCTTCATGAATAGGTGACCTGATCAGTCACAGAAGACCCCATGCATAGAAGGGTCCACACTCAGGTTAATGTTCCCCTGTCACAACCTTGAGATCCTTAATTCTTTTTGACAAGGGGCCTCGATTTTGTAGTGGGCCCTGAAAATTATGTGTCCAGTCCTGGCCATAAGGAGCCAAGAAATGAATACCCTTAAGACTGGTTTTGAGCCAAGTCTATGGTGTATGTGTTGGAGATTTCTAAGGAGGGCAGGGTGCTGTTGGAGCTGGGCAGAGAACTAACAGTGCTTGCTCCATTTGGGGGAATTTTGAGGAATTCAGTGTCCAATCAGCATTCCTGCTTCCAATTATGTTGAGTGTGAAGGTAGTCAGGCATTCAAGGGATTGTTTCTTTTCCTTCCTTCCTTCCTTCCTTCCTTCCTTCCTTCCTTCCTTCCTTCTTTCCTTCCTTCCTTCCTTCTTTCCTTCCTTCCTTCCTTCCTTCCTTCCTTCCTTCCTTCCTTCCTTC